>NW_022639488.1:707403-728838 GCF_010583005.1 Odontomachus brunneus | reverse complement strand
CTCTCTCTCTCTCTCTCTCTCTCTCTCTCTCTCTCTCTCTCTCTCTCTCTCTCTCTCCCTGCGTCACATAACATGTCCTCCCCAACGTACCCTCTATCCTAGCTAGGCATTCTCTCTCTTGCTGTCTCTCTCTCTTTCTTTCTCTCTCTCCCTGCCTGTCTGTCTGTCTCTCTCTGTGCCTCTCTCTCTTTCTCTCTCTCTCGCTGTGTCCGGGTACGTATGTTTGGTTACGCGAAATGCTCTCGTGCATCTCAAGTCGAATGTTTGATGGCGCTCTTCTGTTTAAACACGGACCTAGACACCACGGCTGAGCGGTGTCTACGAATCTGCATACATTCGCCCGCGGCGCCCGCACGCTTACTTCCCGGGTAGGACGCGCGAGAGCCGCCCTCACGTGTTTCACATTGAATTACGTCAAAGAACTCGGTCGGTTTTTACGACGTGCCCGACGAGATGTGATTCGGCTTTTCGGGGACCCGGGGCAGCGGGGCGTGTCGCAGCGCGCTTACTCCCGCGCGTGATTACTCACGCGGGACGCGTAAAACGAAGCGATTGCGTTGAGGTGACATCGATCAAACGCGCAGCGAACCCAATTAACAAATGGCGGGAAATCGGCGAGGTGAGAAGAGAACGAGCAGGCGCGCGTACCGATTCTTGCGCGAATATCTATTACATTTGAAGTCCGAATGTAATGAACCGTGGCGCGACTATATCCCTTTCCTCCTCCGCTGATTCGCTACCCATTTGAGTTTAAGAAGGTTCTGGCACTATTCGATCAATATTTTATTAGTATACCAAATTGTTTAAAACAATCAAAAAGTAATTTTACAACAATGAATTAATAAAATTAAATTCGTAAATGTCGTAATATATAATCGTTTTTTATGCTAAAAGTTATCAAATATCTAAAAATAAAAGTTGTAAGACATTTATTTGATGTTACAAATATTTTTAAAAAAGAAATATAAATATAGAATGGTCAACTTGATCCGACAGTCACGTCGGCCATGTGTTTAATTTGTGTATTTACTGTGAGAGAAACAATGAATGAAGAATCGCAAAATATTTTTTTAAAGAATTGGAACTGAAAACCTCTGATATCTCACTTTTCCTATATTTTAAAAGCAATATCTTATGATCTCTGTTTCCCATATGGTTTATCTGTCATTATAAATACATAATTAAAACATCTTATAATGCAACATAGCTAAGCCAACATGATCCTTGAGCTAACTTGACTCAGTTTTTCCCCTATTTGTTATTATATTTGATAAATAATTAGTTTCATTTAATTTGGACTGAAAATGTATAAATGTTATGTTTTGGTTATAATATATATAAAAATAAATAAATAAATAAATATATTTATAAATGATATATTTATTAGATTATTTCAAGTTTAGCGGTAACTTATCATATGTAGTTGATGTTGCCACGTTTCCATTCATATATTGTCGATTTCACAAAAGATGAATTCTTTATTTTCATTGAAAGATCTAAATTTCTCTTCAACATAGAGGTAAACTTACACAATACTTTACTAAACATAGTTAAATATTCATTTTATTATTACGACAGTTCTGACATATATATATATATATATATATATATATATATATATATATATATATATATATATATATTTTAACTATAATTTTAAGTAAGAGAGAGAGGAGAGGAGAGGAGAGAGAGAGAGAGAGAGAGAAGAAATTTGTTGTATTATGGAAATTCTATATATATTTATATAGTACACATTTAATGAACAATTAGTATATAATTAATATTTAGAATAATAGCGCATAATTAGTAATTTATATTTAGTACATAATTAAATATTTCAGAAACCATAAGCTAAAGATCAAAATTCATGTTGCACATTGTTAATACGATAAACTTTTGTATTATATATACTCGCGACTGGATACATAGAAAGTATATACACAGAAAAAAATATTTTTGTTTTCAAAATATCTTTATTTTTGATACGTAAATCTTAAAATCAGATAACATATAGTGATATTAAATAAAGATATAAGCTGCTTATATATTTCTTTTGATTAAAAAAAAATATATTTTTATTATTTAAAAATAATTTTCCTGAATATGTGTGTGGAGAGAAAGGAGTAAACAGTATTGGATCGCGAATTTGACGCTTTTAAATGTCAGAAGAAAATATTATTATGAAAATAATCATATTGTATTTCTAATAAAATTATTAGAACTTCTAATAAAATTATAACATTCAAATTCATAATTTTAAAATTCTTCTAACAAAATTATATATCGTTGCTTATATATGAAACAATAATTGTTAATTTGAGCGTGTTAATGTTGAGTAGATAATAATTTTTTTTCTATGTAGGATGTCTGCTATTTTTTGTGTAAGTATCAAAATGTATTATCTTGTTTGTTGCAAGAATTTGTTTTCCAATGGGAGAATTCTTCCCATTGCACAAGCTGAATGCGTTTCAGAACTCACACGAAAAATAGCGAACAACTTATCCAATCGCGAGAGTACATATTATAAGTTTATCTTCTATTTGGTTAAACGCTGGGACCTCCTTAAGGGTATTTTACAGGAGTCGGTGTGACAAATCGAGCGACGCTACTCCTCAGTTGTAACGTCTGAAAATTCTTGGATCGCGCCACCTCAGCCGTCCTTGCCCCTCGCTATTCCCTGAGCTTTGCTCTCGCGAAAACCCGGACCGTTCTTCGCGCTCACATAATTTTGTCGAGAGCTCCCAACGGTGGAATTTCACCCGGAGTCGCGCGCTCCGTGGGTTATTAAGTTCGACGGTATCGAATTTACCGCTGGCGTGGACCGCGCGCCTAAAAGTCCTCGCGCCCGGAGAAGAGGGATAATAAATTATCGCGTAATGTTTCCGCGGCGTGCCGTTTTAAGAAAGTTCTGCCAAGTCAGCGCAATAGAAAAACATCGTAAATTCATATCGATTCCGAGAGACATCGTCATCGTGCGCGCAGACGACGACAATGGCTGGCTCGACGACAGCGACGACGACGACGACGACGACGACGACGACCACCACCACGACTACCAACACAGTGACGACGACAACGACCATGAAGAAGACGACGACGACGACGACGACGACGATGACGACGACGACGACGATGACGACGACGACGACAACGACGACGACGACGACAAGGATGAGGACGAAGAGGAGGATACCAACGACCACCTATAAATATTCTCTCGAGCAGTTGGCGTTTTGTATCCATGCCGTGTGATCGCTGAAAAATCCGGGTATAATGCCCGTCCCCCTCTCCCCTTCTCTTCTTCCCGCCTCCGCCGGTTGGGCGCGGTTCTCTTCGCGCGATGACAGATTTCCGCGTTGCACCGACGGATTTACAACGAGGACCATTTTTAACCTCTCTGTCTCCCAGTTTTTTTTTCTCCCCTTCGCAGTTTTCGGCCGTGTGCCCTCCTATGCCCGAGTTTCCGCCGTAATTCAATTTGTCACGCAGACGGAAGTTTTGATAACATCCTTCCGCTTGATTTGTACGCTTGGCAAAATGAAAAAATAAACTCGCCCGCCGTCCCGACACAATAGTCCTCGTCTATCGATTTTTGTTACTCGATTTGCCGTCCGCTCGCCCGTTTTTCCGTGCCAGTAACCGAATTGTAACCTCGATTTTAACGAACTCCCTTTCCCTCAACGCCCGCTGCTGAAATAATATCAACGGAGCCGCCTAACATAAATATGCCCCGTGTGCATGTATTTTCCCTGGCCGGCCGCCTGCTCGCCTGTTGCGAAACATTCGCGCCAAGATGACCGCCGCGCTATCGGGATAACAATAACAAAATGCGCGATCTCGCTCTCGTGAAAAGTTCATACGCGACTATACCGTGATAATGTCTATTTACGACTCGAATCCAATTCCCATTGTCGAGTTTTCACACCCATCGTTATCGGATCTGTCCCCGGGGCGCCAGGGAAAAGATTATAAATATCGCTAAAAGGATTCATCTCCGTAATCCGCCGGCGAAAGTTCAGTCCTGATCAATAATACCGGATTATCTGAGCTCGGCTTGCGCGAGCGACGCGCCCGACTGAATTGAGGCGTGACAGGGCGTGAGGGTGAAGCCACACGTTTGAGCGCTTAATTACGCTAAACGCCGGACGATTTAACGAAACGGGTGGACCTGGCATTTTCATTCGTCGGCCCGTCCACCTCTCCGTGCCCGACAACGCTACTGCGTTGGCAGAAGTTGGATGTGGTGACGTCGACGACAAGCTAGCGGGAAAAGGCGCGCAGAAGGGAAGAATAGTTTGGAAGACGTTGAACGAGAGAGAAAGAGTGAGAGAGAAAAGAGAGAGACCGTCACGTATCTGCCAAGCACATCGATCAACGAATCAGCGTCTATATAGAGGAGGCAAAGAGACGTCCTCGAGCGACGGCGCGTATGCCCGCTTCCGCGGCGGAAACTTTTTCGATATCCCGCGCCATTCTGTTCTCTAGATGTGCAGGACACGTGATTACAGGAGGCACCATCTGTTACGCACAATACATCTTTGCGGCTTCGCGCATGTTTCACCTGCACCGTCGGCAGCCGGGTCGGCTGCGCTGTGTCGCGTCGCATCGCGTCAATATGCGCAAGATGAATATCGGCCAACGTTTTGTGGCTGCCATTCGAAAGTTAGTTCCGTTCATGCGCTTCCGTGCAATCCAGTTTATTTGCACAACGTGTTTATTCGCCTTTGCGATTAATTGGCCGCTGGAAAGCTTTAAAGTCGCGTCGGTCGCGGACGCCGTCCGAACCCAGAGGTGAAATTTTCATTTTATTTCGAGCGTCGATGAAAGTAATTTAATTATACACGGCTAATTTCGCTAATGACATTGTTAATTTTCTTCATTATTCGGATGATTGTGCGCAGATTTCTTCTTGTTTTCTTCGTAAGCTGGTATTGAACTGACAGATGATAAAATGTGAAGTTTATTAGGAGCACAGGATTTCTATCAACCACTATAGATTAAAACTATATAATACACACCCGGGTTGACAAAAACTCCCCACATTCTTCTCTTGGAAACTAAACGGGGAAACCATGGAAGAGTAGCGTGTTCCGATACGTCTTAGTGTATCCTTCGTGTGCAACAAACTTCAATATACTGTTAAATATATTGAACAGAAACTTTTTAACGCTGCAGGACACATTCATATGAGTCGCCTACAAATTTATATTTTAGTTAGGAATAGTTTATAACCATGTATTATTTATTCAGTTATTCAGTTTGTAATCCGGATGTTATTTATTCACATGAGAACAGTTTCAAATGACCCTTTAATTTTATCTACGTTTGCGTTAATCTGCTATCTATCTCCGACATTTTATGGATGAGGTTTCCGTAGTTTACACTACGGAAATTACAAAACGGTTCATGTGTAGTAGATATAATATATTCCACTAATTATGTATGTTATTTACAAATGTGGAGCAAAGTTTCGTACGATAAACTCTGCAAGTTCACTTAGATTCTAATGAAGTTCTAATGAATTGCCAAATGAAAATACAGACAAGTGTATAACGAAAATTACTATAATATAAAATTGAAAAATAATTAGATGCAATATCAATTTTTTTTCAGAAAAGTAATTGGATCAATCAAATCATACACAATTAGATATTCTTCAGAGTTGGAATAATTCTCTTTATATGTGCAGGAGTATATTGTTAGAAAATTAAAGCATTTTACACACAGAGAGAATGGTTTCTTTGGCTTTACCTCTATTTGTTCAATTTAGATTATTGGGCTTAAACAACATAATTTTATATCAAGTATTATCGGTTTTATTAAAAATAAACTACGTCATTTTGTTTGTTGTGTGATGGAAAGATGTTATTAATTAATGAAAATATAAAACTTGATTTTCAACCAAAATATATATTTCATAACATAATATTTAAGTAATATTTTTAATTTTGTGTTTTTTGTTATGAATTAAATCATGTGTGTGTGTGTGTGTGTGTGTATTTGATTGAAAACAATTATTGTTTTAAATGTTTCGTTTCTCTCACTGTAATTTGTTGTTTGGATTAACCAATATAACTTAATTAAAAATCCAAGAGCTATAATGGTATTGCTGTTTCACTTATGCACATTTTATCAATATTTTTTATATATTGATTATTATGGCATTGTTTTCGACAATTAAGTATGATATAAAAAAGTTTTTTGGACATTATAAGAATGCATTATAAGTATAATGCTAGAAGTATATCGTTAGAGCTAATTGACATCACTTATTCCTATATAATCGTTGAAGTCAAACAACCTGTAGTTAGAAAAGGATGTATGGCCGCATCACGGGATGATGGAATATTAAGGTAAAAAATTACGAAAGAAGGAGTATAGTAATAAATAGAAAAAGTAATAAATAGACAAACTGTCAGTAATGTGAAAAAAGAAATGTCAAGTTTCTTAGGATTATTTAAACAAAACTACCCTTTTTTAAATAAAATAAGTAGATTAAACAAAACAATTTTCTTTGTACCAAACAATAAATTAAATAATTTTGATCTAAATAAGTCAAATAATAAAATTACTTGAAAAGCCAAACAAAATCGTATTTGTTGAATCAAAAATTGGTTTACTTAAACTATAGTTCAATAAATAAATTTCTTTAACTCTGCAAACAAACTGTTGTTTTCCGTCAACGTAAATCGAACAACTCTATTATGTCCGTACCTTATTAACTCTCTACTGCCCGAATTAATCTCTCATGTTGAAAAAATATTTTTTGTACATAGAATGTTTAAAGCACGCTATACGTGAAAGGTGAAGTACTTTTTTAATTTTTTATTTTCCCAAAATAGGTTTGTGACTCTGAGATCACGTTGGACAGTTACTATTGCTGTTAACATATTAGATTTTGTTTACGGGTTTGAGCTGCGTGGATTCTTCTTTGTCTGATTCCGACATTTCGCGAACATTTCAGTCCGTTTCATCAGGGAGGAACGACACGATGCCGAGTTGCTCTTGAGAGGTCTTTCTTTATATAGTGATTGACATAGGGGAGGAAGGAGGAAGCAGGGAAATGGAGGGTGCTTGTCAGGGGGAAGGTGGTGGGAAATTTGTTGATCTGTCAGGTTCTGGAACTATTGGTCTGTCAAGTTATACATACTAAAAAAAGGCAGCTATATTGTGACTTTCACGTCACATCGTCAAGACAGGAACATTCATATTGGAGATAAATAAATAATGATAAAACTGGATTGTGACTTCAGAATTACAATGGACAGTAGAGGATTAAATAACATTAATGTGCACGAAAAATTCATGAAAATTCATTGAAATATTAAATATCTAACTCTTTGAATTAGATAATAGTTTTTATATTTATTTTTTATTGTTTTTTAAGGGGAAATCGTCTGTTGGCATGGTACATTTAAAAAATGTATAGTTCGAAATTAAATTTACAAAAGAAATGCTTTAGCAGTTCTTCAGTACATAGTTTAAGAAAAAAATTATAGAATAATTATCACTCAAATAAAAGGTAATTATCAGAAAATGAGAGAGAGGGTATTTATGGGAGAGATAAAGATACATTAAATGTACACATTTTTTGCTCATCGTATGTAATTTATATCTTACGTAGATATTGAAGAACTTTGGTCTAATGAATTCGACTGTAATTTCCATGCAGTGATATCGTGAATCGTTTAAACGATTTGAATTTTTATTAGTCAATATGAGATTTGAATAGAGAGTCCCAAAATGAGAGAGTGATAAATGATAGGCTTGCTTCAATCAGAGAATTATGGGATGCTTTTATCGGAAACTGTTGTAAGTACTGTACTATGTCTGATTATGAGCACAATTGATGAACAGAAAAAAACGTTTCCCAAGATTCGACTTTTGATGAACGAACTCAAAAGTCATTTGTGTTCACCGTCGATTTCAATCATTCAGCAGATGAGCAGCAATTAAACCGACCTACCAGGCTTCTAGGTCTGTGGACTTCTCCACCACAAACTATTTTCCCAGTAGGGACCCGTTGGCAGTCTGCGTGCGCAGATTTACGAGAAATCTCACGTAGTTGAAATAGGTTGGATTTGACTCATGAATGCGGGGTTAAATATAATAAAATTTATTGAATCCACGAAGGAACTGTTCTCTCTTTGCACTACAAGATGTTAACAAAACATCTCGCCGAGATATAAAACAAATTTTTTTAAATTTATATTTCGTGGCAATTTTTTAAACACGAATTAAGGAGGAACGTTTATAGTTGAATAAATTAAAGTAAGGATATTTGTAAAAATTAACATTTAATTTGCCTTTATTTTGAGAGAGGGAGGATTGTATTACCCCTTATATTTTCTCATCGTTTCGTTCGGCGGACTCCATGCGTCAAATCTACAATAGTTTTTCCCGTTATTCTGCGTAAGTCATAATTATTGTCGAATTTTCTCGCATTTCATCGCTTCGCGTCGTCCTTGTTAAGCATTCGTCTTCGCGCAATGGGGAGCAAATATAATAGCGCGACTTTACGACGGAACGACAAGGTGTATACACGAACACCGCGCGCACACATGCATATATACTTCCTCTGGTCCATTCTACGAGGAACACATTCAGATTGGAATTTCAGCTGGTGTCTGTTCCGCGCTACGGCGTTCTCTTATACACCGCGTAACACCGCACTCGCTCGTAAATGTCGCAGTGAGAACGTAAAACAAAGTCCCGCGGAAGTGGAGTAGATCGCGCGAACACCATCTGAATTTTTCATCCTATCCCTATCCCTCGCCCTTTTCGCCGACTTCATAAAGTGGAACAGGGTGATAAAACAAACGTCGGGACAAAATTCGGGAAAATGGATTACCGGCGTGAACTCGTCCAAGAGTAAGAGAGATAAACAGTAATTATTTTTCGCGTGCGCGGTACATATAAATTTGTATGTGTGTGTGTGTGTGTGTATCGTTTTTTCTCCATGTCTACGAGAACCAGGTGACGGGAATTACTTCGCTGGCTTGCGCGCCATAGCCCGTGGTTTTTCTGTCCCGCAGCCGTAAATGCAAAGGAGGCGTGGTAAGAATGGTCGGAAATGGACGGCGAAATTTGGCGAAAAACAGCCGATCGGGCGCGCTTCCGGATACACCTCCCATGCAATGGAAGAGAACACGTGTGTTCAAGCACCTTGAAGAGGTACATTTACGGCGTACCGGAGATAACTCTCGAGACGTGCACGGACGTGGATCAATTGGGTATCTATCCTTGTCGAACGTCTTCGAACGACAAGACGACGCAGAGAAGTAGAGATATCCGCGGCAAAGGACACGTAAAATGAAATCTTACGGAAATGGGCTGCATAACGATGGCACAATCTGAATTTCTCTCCCGCTTTTACGTTGCTCTTTTCCTCCCCTTTCCCTTTCCATCTCTCTTCTTCTTCCTTCCTCTCTCTGTCTTTCTTGCTACCGTAATAAACCCCTCGAAAACCTTATCGCTGGCAGCCAGTTAAATCTTCCGAGATACTCGAAAATCCCGAAACGCCGGAATATTTTTCCCCGCGACGTCCCGCCCACCAGTCCTCGCATTTCCCCGTATTCGTGGAATATTTCAGCGCGCAGGAGGCCGGTAATTTTCGCGATGGCTATCTGCCTACTCATGCTAAAAGATGTAACGATGGTAACACACTATCGGTTGTAATAGTATTGCTTGTTGATAGAAGCACACGCGCGTGTCGGAACTCCATCGAGGCTGCACTACACGGTTGATAGCATGCTCGGCACTAGATCGAAGTGCATTATTTTCAATGTTAAAGCGCAATTGCATGCGAGCCCGGTATTACGCGATTATTCCAGCGATACGAGTATCGGAATATTGCCCCGGAATACAATGTTAAGTGCGTTTAATTTAGCATTACAAATCGCTAGTACGCCTTTTCACTTTTACGCCTTTTTAAATATTTGTATCTGCCTCTCTCTTTCTCTCTCTCCCTCGCTCCCTCCCTCTCTTCCTCTCTTATAACGGAATCGATGTCCTTTTAAATCTACGTCTGATGTTTCTCTACCGGAAATTTCGGGGGGAGAGGAGAAAGAGAGAAAGAAAGTGAAAGAGAAAGAGAGAGAGAGATATGTGGTCACATACATCAGCTGCGTGACTTCTTTCCATTGCGCCATATACAGAGGCTAAGAATACACCAGGTCGAACACCATCGCGAGAAAATACGCTTACAAGATTACAGGGAGTAATTCCTTACACGGGCGCATGCACGCGTCTACATTGGGCTTCTTGTCGAGCCATTTAAACATTTCGAATAGCACGGTACAGTAGTATAAATGACTATATACGTGCCCGCGCTCTCGAGGCGGTACGTGGCAATTCCCAGGGAGAGCGTAATCCCGAATGTTCGACGGTTCTCCGATTCGCACGATCGCGCAATTTGGTCCCGCGGAATGCGCCACGTGTATGGGTCCGTACGTCTATACGTGGCGTACACGGCCGTCGCCGTCTTTATCGGCCGCGTAAATTCAGGGTTCATGCAGCCAGTTTCAATTCTTGCCAGACATTTGTCTTCGCTCGATCCGATTGTGAGCGTCCATGTACATAAATCGCTGGACCGTTAAATGTGATAATTTTATGCGCTGTCAGAAAAGTATTAATGCACGCAGAAATAAGATTGTATTAACATGAAGCTTGATTTTAATGAACGAACCAATGCGTTTTAATTTAAAATAGTAAGCAGAACGGAATTATTGCTTTTTAGAATCAAGTTTGGATCGTAAGAACTTCCCACAGAAATCCTGTGTCCTTCATCCAAACGCGTTGGTGCGCTCATTAAAATCAATCTTTACGTTAATACAATCAAATTTGTTCTCCTTGTGTACATCTTGTAATATATACTGCATTCAAGCAAATGTTATTTTTTCAAGCACTTCATAAGAGTATATATCTGCAAATCTGTCAGGTTCATCATAGCATCAAATTTATTCAAAATATATTCTGAATCTTAGTAAAATTAAAATTTCAATAAAAAACATTAAATTAAAACAAAAAAATCAGTTTATCTACTACATACAGTCGAACCAATTGTTTCTTTATAATATTCTTGTAAAAATGATAAATTCTTCTTTCGAATACACGAAAATGAACTTTTTTCAAATTGGTGATGGGTATATTTTAAAATTATTATTGAGAAAATATTCTTTATTGAAGATATCCACTACTTAAAACAAGGAAGGAAAGTGAACTGAGTAATCGCTTTGCTTAGTAGCAGAACAATATTTTTTTTTTTAATTTTAAAAGTTATTAAAAAATAGTGGTGTTTAATTAATTGCTTAAAGTGTGATTCAATGATTATTTAGCGAATTATTATTATTACACAACATACATATTAAATTTTTCATATAATTTAAATAAATTTATCCATTGAGATGGCCCAGATAAAATAATGTTTGATTATTTATTTAAATAACAATACTACCTAGAATAATATTTATTAGTAAGTTCAATAATTTTTTGTGGATTATAATTACCATTTATTCACATATTGTTTTTAAAAAACACATTGTAATTAAAAAACAGATGTTGGTACCAATACAATAACAATCAATATGCAATGTTTTGATACAATATATATTAACGACCCGGTGGCGCTATAATTGATTTTGAATATTTAATTAAACGTTGCTATTATAATAAAAAATTCGGGAAAAAAAGTATAAGATATGAAATAAATTACATTAATCACACACATGAAAATATTTATGCTTGTTTTTCTTGTTATCAAATAATAACTTATATCTGTAATTCATCACAACAACTCTGTATTAAAAGAAAAAATAGTAAAAAACTGAAAAAACAACAAAAATATCATTAAGAAAAAGCAATATGATTAGCCCATATATAAATTTGGTTATGCCATCCAGATTCAATAGAAAAGTATGGAACAACTAATTATGTATTTGCCGCAACCACAGAGTAATTGCTCACACTTAACTGCGTTGAGTTACAGCAATAACGATATCTGGTTGCTCCGAACAGAGCGTATCCATGGCAAATGTCATCCTAATCGATTTCTGGATACAATCAAATCACGCGCAACTACATTGATGTAATTAATGTACCAAAGTAACTGTCACATAAACTATATCATACTATATATGAACTATATCAATTATATTACCATTAAAGATAATTAGAGTGATGCAACCATGCTGCTAACACAATTGTAAATATTGTTGTTTATATACATCATATCTTTTTCCGTGAACTCAAAACCGCTAGTGATAAAAGTACTGGACGATAATAATTTATTATTGATCAACTAGTGGTCAATAATAAATTATTTTCCTAAAAGAGTGAAGCTTCTCGTCCTTCGCTGCGGTCATCTTGATTGATAACGTCAGAAGCGGAAAAGTAAAATTTGAAAGCTCAAACTTCTTGTAAAGTATGAAAACATTGAAGAGCTATCCATAATTTGACACTCGTATGATCGATTGAACACATTTGTAAAATATTTCAATAACTTTTTCTTTGCTCCAATAATTTAATAAACAGCCGTCAAATTTACATAGTATCTAGCCTACTTATTAATTACGTGACTTTTTCACGTTAATTTTACGGATAGTTCTTGACTGTAGAAGCAAAGGACAAGATTTCGAAATATTTTATTAATGCGCTGAATCAATCACAAGTGTCATTTTAGATCACAAGTGACATCTTTGAACGAATTTTGCAGGAATTTTGGGTATACATTTTCTCACTTCTGACTTCAATAATTAAAATGTCTACTTTAGAAACAGAAGGCTTAATGCACGTTTTGTTTCAATCACTGTTTGAAAAGAATGTGTTATATACAGGGTGTCCCAGACTCTCCTCCGCATATTTTGTGAGAATGTAAAATGGGTTGAGCTGAACATAAAAGTTCTATACCATTTTACGATATTTGCAGTAATAACCGAGAAATAAATTGTAAAATGTTAAGAAAAAACGTACGCTGAATTGAGAGAGGAGCGCTCGCGATCTAATAATATAGCGTACGGAAGTCGGCGCGCGATGATTGGAAAAACAACACACCGTTGTCTACTTATATAGCTGTATTCCTACATCTCATCTCAGCGCAGTGCGATATAGGATCGTAATGATATAAGCTGCGCGCTGATATCTGCCTGCAATATTACTGGCGAGCGCTCCTCCCTCAACCATTCAGCGTGCGTTTTTCTTTAATCTTTTACAATTAATTTCTCGGTTATTATTGCGAATATCACAAAACGGTATAGGACTTTTATGTTCACCTCAATCCATTCTACATTCCCACAAAACATGCGGGGGACACGCTGTATATCACAATAATGTCTGGTTTCAAAATGACTCGAATACTTTTTTCTCGGTATACTTCGGAATATAGTCGATGGTGCAATGAGAGAACTATATTTCTAGGAATTAATTAAATAACTAGCTTTTATTATATCCAAGCAAAAAACAAAAAATGTGTAATATCTACAATCTTCTTCCTTCCTCCTTGCTCATCTAGCAGCTTTTCATCTATTTATCTAGAGATCTAAAAGAACTTAAATATCTATAAAAACTATCAAAGTCGTCAATGCACGAAATGAGTGATGAAACAAACCGCGACGAGGCCGCTTATATCAACTGTTAAAATATATAATCTCAATAGATACATTAATTTCTTCCATATATAACAACATGTCAATATTGTCTTACGTAAGAGAAAATGTTAATTTCTTTTAATAAACAAACTGTCAAAACGCTCAACCTTGGCGATGACAATCGTGTGCAATAATCGCAAATCGATATAAGTAACAATTCACATCGAAGTCGAGATTTCAAGATAGCCAGTTGGCTATCGCGGAAAAGAGCCAACAATGAAATTTACATGCCTTTTTTTATAAGTAAACAAGCTCTTATTGAACCATGAGCTGTGTTCCAAACTACATTAACTCTTTAAGTCACGAATTTTTCTGCACAATCTTTTCCTTTGTTCGATATCTGGAAGTTTTTGGGATCGCTAATTACGAATTTAAAGTCAGTTGAAAATTCAAGATGACGGATCCAATATAGCGGACGACAATTTTAAAACTTCTTTGATTTCCGTAAAAATTGGTATTCGAGGATTTTTGACGTCGCTGACGTCATGAATTCGAAGTCACTTTTTTGAAATTCAAGCTATTCACAGACTCAATTTCACTCATTTACAGAAAGAAATATAACTAATCCCGATTGTTGATATTTTAGCTCGCCATATTGAGTTCGCCATCTTAAATTTTAAAATTTTTGAGGTTGCATTATCATTTATAGCTCAAAAAGCAAAAACCAAGCAATTTTTTACAAAGGTTTATTTTGCAATATTTTTGGCAAATGAATTTCTTTAAAAAAAATACCATTTTTTTACATTAATTTGTCGATGAATAATTAAATTTGCAAAATTTAAAATTCTGTGTAGATGATTCTGTTAGAAAGACATCTAAACTTTATAATGAATCCACATATACCGCCTTAAAGTCTCTACAAATTAGTTTAAATTCGTAAAAACTGGTCTAAAGAAAGTGCAACATATACTCTCTTAACCCTTTATAAGGCAAGTTTCCTTGGATATGACAAATGAGTTTTTTCTTTTGAACTTCATTAAAATAGTCCTTAGAGATATTTTAATATAATTTTTGAGAATAAAAAAAATATTTGATAAAAGATATCAACCGAAATAACTGTTGTACCAGTGACCATTAGGGAAAGCGTTTAGAACCACTCCCGATTTTCTGGGCCAATTCTGTGCTGCTAGTACGACTTATGTACCAGTGCCCTATAAAGGATTAAAGTGAATCAGTGAATAGTCACTGATATCAGTTATGAATATAGCACTGAGCACTTTCAATGCTATACTCATAACTGCAATCAGTGTATATTTACTGTTTTCAGTAATGTTTGACTGATTCATTTTAAGAGAGTATGACTTAAAGAGAGAGAGGATTAAGGAAAAAAGGATCACAAATTCGGAATCACTTTTTTGAAATTTAAGCTATTCACAGACTTAACTTCACTCATTTACAGAAAGAAATATAACTTATCTCGATTGTTGGTATTTTAGCTCGCCATATTGAGTTCGCCATCTTGAATTTTGAAATTTTTGAGGTTGCGTCATCATCTACAGCTCAAAAAACATAAACCAAGCCATTTTTTACATAGGTTTATATAGGTTTATAAGTGTTGGAACTATTTTGAAACCTAGTATACAACGTTATCTATAGAAAATGATATCTATAGAAGCCCTTGATTCCAAACAGGGTTCGATAAAAGGTACTATAAGGGGAGAGCATAATTTTATAAATAATCTGTGATGACGCTATCGCGTGCGCTGAGACGCAATGTTCATCGGCCTTGGCAACGAAGAAACATTCTTTACGCGACCAATGTCACGCTAAACTTAACTGTTCCGGTATACAAGCGTGCAAGAGTGACAGAGGTTTTAATGTTACGCGACGTGGCACGGTTTCCGTCGTGGAATTCAATTTCCGCTTTTCCGCGCGTCATTTGGTTATAACCGCGCGCATCCACGGTACAAAGTTCGTCTTGTCTTTTAACGTAAAGCGGCGAAGCTAATTCCAAATTCCGCGAGCTGCCGCACAGCAGACGGCTCTATAGGAATTTTAATAAATCTCCCGCGCGTGCGGTCCACGTATATATATATACGCAGCACTCGCGGTGATTTTCACTCTCGAGATCGTCATAGAACGAAACGGCTCTACGTCTCAGAGATACGCTGGATAATTACACCGATCTCTTTGCGACTGTGGTTATATTTCATCTTAAAGAAATATTTAATATACCAGTATGCTTTCACAGTGCTTCATGCAGTTTTGTAGAAATATAATATTGAATTATATATAACGTGCACAGTTTAATAAACTATTTTGCAATTATTGCAATTAAAGTTTTAGTTGCAATAACTATCAAATGTACATTAATTCTACATACAAAATTCGTATAATTGTCACTTTATAGTTGTTATCACCATGTCTTTTCTGAATGTACAGAGAGTCAGTCATCTAATATTAGTTTCTCAAATATTTGTGTTGTTTTTTATATTAGCGTAAAAAAATAAATTGTGGGCTTAGAAGGCATAAACATTGTGATCAACTAACCTTTCTAACTACACGACTTGTACCTTACACATTTTCCTGTAAATAAAAAAGAAACAATAGAGATATTTTAGAATCTAACATTAGGTGACTTAACCTGTATAATAAATATACACATATATAAGAAGATTGAGTAGATAAGTAGATAGTACCTAAATATTCAATCTTTTTGAAATTTAAGTCTATTCAACTTTTGAAAATTGAGTAGATGAAAAGCAGATGAGATTGAAGTAGAGTGAAAATAGAATGTCAGAAGTTTGTAGTGCAAACGATGTAACTATTATTAATCAAATTACCATCCAATAGATCCCTCCTCGTAATATATTTATTTCTTTGTGTTACAATGTACTTGTATCTACAAATAACAAATAAGAACTATAAGAACTAGTTCTTACGACAGAACACTGAAATGTGCGGGTAAAATATAGAATGGCAGTTAAATTGTTACAGATTGACCGTAAACTGTCGTTAAAAGATGGAAACGAGCGTCGACGTCATGTTCTATCCTTATGTCCCAATCTGCGCCATCTAATCCAAATGCAAAGGGCCAGACGGCAGGACAGATAGTCAGGTCGGCTTCGGCGACAGTGGACAGTGTCCTGAGGGATAAGCCGGGAGTGGCTGGTGCCGCTAACCACGTTCGATAAGCGGTCGGGTCAGAACCCACGAATCCTCTTCCACCTTCCTTGACCTCTCGCGCTTTCGTATTCCAGCATCTACGTAGTTACCTTCCCCTATCGCTGGAACTTCACTGGGCCGAGTCGAAGGAAGCTATCGAGCAATGCCGTCGTGTCTTTCCGACACGTGAAGTTTGATCGTTCCAAATTTTCGATACATCGAGTGTAAACAATGCGCCTTATACAGTGTTAATTATTGCATCGCTCAATCAATTTGAGCACCCACACAAGCAATCTTATACGACTGCTAAGTATAACTCCAGATGATTCTTCCCGCTCACGCTTTAATTCATTTCATGTTAGTCTGCGATATCTCAGACAAATTCTATTGAGAACTCGGTAGTCTATTGCACTTGTACAGCGTTTCCTTAGTTTACTTTTTATTCACTCTAATTTCCTGTTTCTTGATATTTTCTTAGGAATCTTGCTATCATTGATTGATCTGATTCCTATTTCCTGTAGAAAACTTTTCTTTAGATAAAGCAACAGTACTCTTCGTTTTCAGGCTTAATTCGATACTTTGAAACGTATATAAAACCAAAATATAATACTTGCATAACATGAAAACAAATATTAACAATCACCAGTTTTTTGCATGGATACTAATTTAAGGAAATATGAGCACCACAACGAAAATATTTTACTCATTGAATAGTCAAAGAATATTTCCATGAATGAATAATTTTCAAGATAATGCAATAAAATTGTCTTTTTTCTTTTCATCTTTTTCTTTTTTTGTATTATCCTCTATGGAGAATTTTCAATCGATTATAGGCACACAGCCTTTGAAACGTCCAAGGGTATTCTGGACGCGTATTGAACTCCAATATTGTACAATAAAATGCTGTAATAGTATCCGATGAAGATGTTTTCACCGTCCTCTTTTTTCTTTTCATCTTTTTCTTTTTCTTTTTTTGTATTATTCTCTATGGAGAATTTCCAATCGATTATAGGCACACAGCCTTTGAAACGTCCAAGGGTGTTCTGGACGCGTATTGAACTCCAAATACACTTTTCTGATTTTCAAGCTGAAGCAACGTTATACGTGACGCTGGTATAAGAGAAACGAAATTTGAAATTAAAATGCGCAAAGAAATTTCTCAAGATTTTCCAGATATACATTCCAGTATTGATTCCAATTAGAATCAACTTCCAAAAATCAACGTCCAAAAATTGGTTATTCCATACTTATTATATGCTTATTATATCGTAAACATAAATTCTCTAAAATCAAAACTGAAATATTATGGAAACGCGTATTTATTTTTCAGTCAGTAATATTGACATACTTTTACAATATCAAACAATGAATTCCATCTTATACTATTGTATTTAATATAATAAAATAACAAAACTATTGTATTCAATATAATAAAATAACAAAAAATGAAATATATATTTAAAACTCTTTAAGTATTTTATAGAATAATAAAATAATTTAGAAAATCAATATATATGAGATTCGGTGAGAATTAGAAGCACAATGTTTAAAAAATGCGATTCTAAGTGCGAGATCCAAACAGATCCTATTTTATCTGCCGAATGTTTTCTTAAAGTTTTCTTTCTTTCAATTATAAAAATGGAATTCTCTTGATACCAAAGTATACCGATGTTGTTTGGAAAACAAGCACGAGTTCTTGCAATATTTCTATTTCGCTTCTAGACAGAGAAATCATGTTTGGGATAAGAATAAGATTCCCAATTGGTATCATAGAGGGAAAATCAATTTTAAAATAAATTTAGGCATTCTAATCAAAATCTATGCTGTATCTGGAAATATTTCTGAAGTAAAACCCATAATTATTTTAGCGAATTTAACTATATCCTAGTTAAGATTTTAAACGATTTTAAACAAGGACATACTTAACCCTTAAATTGAATAAGAGACTAACACATATCCGGATACTTTTAATAATTTTGCATTTCTGATTATCTCGAAATTTCTAAGATTTCATATGTAATCCAAAAAAATTTAATATAACAATAGTACTTAAGGATTAGTACTGGCAAAATTTGTCAGTTGTCTAAATCTGTCTAAATAGTAACCGGAACATACAAATTATATTTATCCTGGACACGAATACTCCTTCATTCACGTATACTGTTCATGTTTTTGTACTTGATGTATATTTTTTACATAGGTAAGTGAAAATTTATTTTGCTTTAGAGAGTGTATATTTCAATATATGATTTTTTAAGTTATTTTAATAATGTGATATTTTATAAATTTTGATGAAAAAAGTCGTTAAATTAAGTAAACGTGAGAAAGTATAACAAAATTTTTGCGAATATATGTTTCTTTCCCAGTTTTTTGTGCTTCTTGTGTTTTTTACTTCTTTTCTTACTTTTGTATAAAAAATGTACAAAAATGTCTTTTTATGTTATTTAACTTTATTTTTTTACACAAAAATATATCATTTTCATACCTTAAAATAATTCGATCTTATAAGATATTATAATAAACTATTTTTTTTTTTTATTAATTTGATTAATTTGATTAATTTGATTAATTTGATTTTTTTAATTAATATGGTTTGAGGGAAATATAAAATCAAAAACCTTCTTTTTGATAAAAAAAATCACAAAAGTTATAATTTTGTAAATGAAGCAACTTTTTTTCGTAGATTCTTGTTAAAAAACAAAACAGGATATACAATTTTATTTTTCTAATGACTTCACAATATGTTAGTCGGAGTTTGAAAAAAGTTATATGAATTTTTCAGATTTTTTAAATAATTTTAAGTTAACGAAAAAATGCGTCGGACATGAGTGACCTCCCTATTCACTATCAACCCTCTATGTGATTCGTCGTTTTTCGCTAACGCTGTGCGATTCGTGGGACACTTGTGGACAGAACCACTTCTCTCGCTATGTATAAATAAAAAAAAAAAACTGGAAAAAATATTTTGACATTATTTCAGGTCTCTCTCTATTTTCTATTCCAAACGTTGTGCAACCTTCAATGTCCGTAAGTTTTTTTCTTGTAGAAAAACACGGAGAGAAACATATGATTTTTCTACTTGAGAGAAAAAATTCGTGACTTTTGAAAATGTTGAACAAAAACAAAATCCCTGTAGATTCTTGAAATATAATCCTTAAAAAATGATTTAGCTATATTCGCTGAGAAAAAATTATTTAGCCAAATTAAAACTATCACTTTTTGAATCCTGAAACAAAGTATTTGAAAGAAATAATAAATGAATTTTTTTAATTCTTACTTGAAATATTCTTTATTTTGAATGAAATAAACATAATAATAACAGATTAACCTTATGTTTTTTTTTCTATATAAGCGCTAACAGATGTTTGGAAATATCGGCACTAAGACTCGAAGTCTTTAAACGGAAAAATAAATATGAGGAATATAGCATCTCTAACGCGCGTGATCATACAAAAACCAAGAATATAAATAAATTAATGATAAAACAAAAGTAAAATAACAGTAGTTTAACAAATAAAGGACTCAATTCTTACATTAATATGTTACATTAATTCTTACATTAATATATTCTTATATTAATATATTATGTTATATTATGAGAAAAAATATTCATAGTTACAGAAAAATGAGATCTGTGATGAGAATACTATTTTTCGCTAACGTCGTGTGATTCGTGGATCATTCCGGGAACATTCGTGACTTTGCGTGTTCGCAATTTCTCAGCAAATTGACGAAAACCGCAGCGCATACAAATTTAAACTCTTTCGATCACGTATTTCCTTGAATGGAGATTCCAGTTCTCACTCCTAATTTAATCAAATGTTACAGTCAATTCGAATTTTCATTGTTCCCCAAACTGACTCACGAATCACGCGGATAGTTAAGGTGCCGAAAATACCCATTCACCGTAAGAGCTGATGTTCGCTATGCGCCCAGAATAAGGTCCCAGAGTCGTGCCGTATTTCGCACATGTTTCTATTCAGTACACGAATCAGTGGAAGAAGAGATGTAACGACCGGCCATCATACGCGCGACACTGGTCACGCCAATTTTTTCGTGACGAGAAGTTCTCCTCTCGCGCTCTGTAAATATCCGTAAAGTCCGTGGGTATCGCCGTGCGCGCAAACGACCCTCTCGCATAGAAAGCTACACGTAATGTCACGAGACGTCGCCGACGACAAATGGGTTTCGTGCCGTGCCATTGACTACGCCCGACGTAAGGACAGATTAGTGTTAATGTGTTTTGTTGCCTCCCTCGCGCCGCTCGCCTCTAAGCCATTCGGATATTGAGGAGATCCTCCTTGGGCAGGAGTACATTCACGGACGATCACGAGGGTAGGTAGAATCGCCCGGCGATTCCCGGACTCGAGGAATTACGCGGACGGGGATTTCGCGGCGGACGTTGTCCTAACGGCTCCCGAAATCTTATCTTCGCCAAGAGGAGCACGTTATCTCACTCAAGTTTGTGACCGTGGAGGTACGCGTGTTGTCCTGCGAAACGGTCAGCTCCGGAGAAAAATCGCTGAATCACGAGGACGATATCCGCGCTCGTAGAAGCACTCTTGTTGCTGCGGAGTTACTGCATTATTATATTCGACCTCCCAGTTTCCTCTTCTTTTCGTCGCGCTGTCTCTCTCTCTCTCTCTCCCTCCCTCTCTCTCTCTCTCTCTCTCTCTCTCTCTCTCTC
>NW_022639488.1:695246-705727 GCF_010583005.1 Odontomachus brunneus | reverse complement strand
AGAGAGAGAGAGAGAGAGAGAGAGAGAGAGAGAGAGAGAGAGAGAGAGCGCACTGTGCGTTTAAATAAAGCATTTTATGGAGGCCGTGCGGAGCCGTTATACACTATTATACAAGTTTTCTGACGCTTGCGGGTATACGACGACACACAAAGACCCTAGCTTTGAAGGTATAAGCGGCGCCCTCAGGAGTCGGAAGGATGTGACGGTCTGCAACGACATTTATATTACGGACCGACTGAACAGTTATGTTATCCGAACTCTTGACCATTGTAGTTGCGAGTTAATGTAAAATAAACATTAATTCTCATAGGCTTGTGATCCGCACGCAAGAACGCCCAAAATGTCGAACCTCTCCGTAGCTCGGGCTCATATGAAATATCCACGTAGTCAGTATCCCGAATACACCTACATATTTATTATTTTTGCAACTAGACGATAAAAGAGAGAACAGGACGTCGTTAATTATTTCTCTCTCTCTCTCTTCTCTTTCTCTCGTGAAATTTGATTTCCTACAAGCAAGTGCTTAAAAAGCGCAATGTAAGCGTATGAAATAATATGGCCACATGCCAAGTGAAACGAGTGCGGCTAAATAATGCCGCGACTGAAAGGCGTACCGTTACGATGACGATAATTTCTCGGCGAAGGAAGTCAGACAAAGACAAACATTTTATTGATTAACTCTTAAATGTATGTAGACGCGTGACTTTTATATACAGGATATCCCGCAACTACCGCATTATCTTTTAAGGGCGGATTCCTGAGGTAATTTGACTAAAAAAATCCTGATGCAAAAATGGCGAGGCTATAATACTTTTCAAATTATAAACGATTAAAGTTGACCAATTATACTGACTAAAGTACGCGCGCTCAGATACGGTACAACACACAATGGTACAGATGCATGCACATATCGTCCCTTTTCCAAATATCGATACGGAAGTTCCATACATACAACAACGTATGTAATAATAATCTACCTTTTCTATCATTTAAATAAATATATCGCAAATAATGACAATTTCGTCAAAATGTTATGAATAAAATATCACAAAATACATTTATGAGAATCGATAAGCTGTCACACATTTGACATTTCTTTCAGAGATTTACAACTAATTTCATATCTTATGCAAATTCTCACTTATGTGCATGCACCTGTACCATTGTGTGTTGCACCGTACCTGAGCGCGCGTACTTTAGCCAATATAATTGGTCAACCTTTATTAATTTATAATTTGAAAAATATTATAGCCTCGTCATTTTTGCATTAGGATTTTTTTCTTTAAATTACCTCAGGAATCCATCCTTAAGAGATAATGCGGCAGTGGCGGGACACCCTGTATATCCAAATTTAATCGATTAGTAAAAGTTTTATCCTTTATGAGTGATTTATATAACACGTATATTTATTATATAGAGAGTGACGAAATATAAGTACGAAAGAAATACGCGAAAAAGATTATCAAAAATCAATTATTAAACTTCAATTATTAAAATTCAATTATCAAAATCAGGGTCGACTAATAACTAGTATGAGTTAAAAATTAAGTTTAAATGTTAAAAAGTGAATAAGTTTTAACTTAACTTAGGTTACTTTAAATAAATCAACTTTTAGCTTAAACTATTTTAAAACTCATTAATTTTAACTTATTAGTATTTTTTATAACATATCTCACACCAACTACCAAATATTGAAATCGTAAGCAATAGAGGTTAAACCGAAAAATCCCTTATCTTATTTTAATACGAGCAATATTTAACGATTTATTAATTAATTAAGTTTTATGCTTAGCGTGCTCTAATTGGCGGAGTGTAGGCAGTACCGCGCACTAAAAAAATGCAAACCCCCGGCTTTTAGACTAGTTTCGTTATTCTGAGAAGTAAGCTACTTCCTTCACTTCGATAATTATAAGACACGCTAAGCATAAAAATTAATTAATTAATAATTTGTTAACTATTGATTATATTAAAAAACAACAAAGGACTTTTCAGTTCGACTTTACTATTTGCCATTTCCACATTTGGCAATTAGTATGAGACACCTTGCCACTTACATATTTGGCAGTCGGTATGAAAAAGTTTGTCAATATTAAAATAATTTATCAATATTAAAATTATTGTAGCACAATATTTATAATGTAAAAAAGAAAAATGAAAAATATTGCTAGCAGAATTTTTTTCGTCTCCCTAAACGTCAGTGTTCTTTTTCTGTATAGAATCCTGAATCTACCACACAGTGGGTATTTTCTTATAAAAGACTATCTTTTTATTATTTCACATAAATTAAAAATATAATTAAAAAATTTACGCAAAAAATATATATTGCTTTGCATAATTAACTTTAATTAACTTTAATAAATTAATTCAATTTTAACTTAACTTTTAATTAAGTTAGTTTATGTAATTTTTCATTTAACTAAGTTAATTATTTTATAAGCTATCAACTTTAAATTTAATTTAGTTACAAAAATATATTAACTTATCCAATCTTGAAAAGTTGCTCGAAATAATACGTAACATATAAAATATAAAATGTAACATGAAAATCTAAGTGTAATTTTTAGTTTATTTATTGTTACGTAAATATAATAAAAGATTTACATATCATAGTATGATATAAATTTAATGATTCAATAAATAGTATATTTGTCTCATAATTATCTCATAAATACAATTTAAAAAATAGTAGAGTTTTCATCATCGATTACCTCACGTTATGATGATAAACAAAATGTTATGCAAAATGTAATATAAACATCTGATTGTAATTTTTAGTGAATCTGTTATTGTATAAATGTAACAAAAAATTATATTATTGTAAATTTTATTATTAATTTAATACACAGAGTATATCTGCCTTATAAACACAATTTAAAGAATTGTAATTTTTATCATGAATTATTTTACATCGTAATAATCATAAAAGTTTATCTGGTTTATTATAAACTAAGAAATGTTTTAAATATAAAAGAGTAATTTTTACACATTACAAGTTAAAAGTCTTTACTTAAAAGGTATCTCACTCTTTACTTTTTTCATTAGAGCAACACTCGTTTGCTGATGGATTAATTTGACCTCCACTTAAACACGTTTGCGGCACGGCAAAAGCCCTCACGAGTCGAAAGAGCGCACGCGAATGTTCTCTGAATAATCCAAGTAATTGGCCGAATCGGATCTTTACTGGCGAACGGCGACGGGATGTCTCTTGCGGCCAGACATGAGCGAAAGTGTATTTCGGATGTAACCATGCGCTTCCAACCGATTACACGAATTTCCGATTATCCAGCGCACGGCATGCGCGCTATTAGGAAAGTTCGTACTTCCATATTCATCGACGGTCGCATCTGGAAATGGAAATTGAATTTTCCACAAAAACCGTTATCATGTTGCCTTTGATCAAAGGACATCTATAATGGAGATATGATGGAGACCGATGTATTATATCGCATTTCAATAATATATTTATAGATTGTTCCCATAAATATTTCTCTCCCTCAATAGCATCCATTTGAACGTGACGTATACCACGATTAAAAAGGTCTTTGGCAATAATCGATTATTAAGCGGATTTATGCAGACGCTGTTTTCTTTCTTTCTCTCCTTTTTGTTGAACGTTAAGGAAGAGTGATGATTGTGTGCATTGGGCCATTGAAGAAGTATTTATGTTTTCAGCGGGTATACGTGAGTAGATATATTATAGCTGGCAGATATTAGGGGATATTTACGATCCGATCTAAAGTGCCGCGTCGAGCCAAGCTTGGTGCATCCGTGTCGCATCTATTGGCTTCAAGGGAAAATAATGAACCGCACGGATATGTCAGCTAGAAGGCTTTTCGACAGCGATAATTTACGGCACAGACAGGAGATTATACGACGTGGAGCGATACGGGTGTCCACAAATTTCGCGACATACACTTAACGTCGGTAATGATAATAAAGTCGCGATAAGATCGGTTGACAACGATAACTAACCATTTTAGCGTATATCGCGCCATGTCTCCTTTCTCACTGAATTATGCTTTATGCCCTGATTTCCTCTACTCATATATACAATATGCATACATACAGCTGGATAAATGAATGTTTGGAAAATGAAATAACATCAAAAAGCCCGCTTCTCTCTTGTTCTCTGCTTTTGTAATTTGTTTGCGCGCGATGACGCTTCGGTGACAGAAAAGAATAGAGACTGCGAAAGAAATAGCGTTTTGTTAATTTGACAAATTTCGCAATTTTTTAAATAACATTTAATTGGCCAGCCGTCACGGCTGCATCGTTACACTTTATAGCTTTTGTATCCATGGATATCGACATTTGAGATATTACACAGTTAAACAATAAAATGTGCACAGCGAATTTTTATCTTGCTCGAAAATCGGAACGGTATCGTATTTACTTCTGTCGGTGATATATTGTCTCCGGCTGCGCGAGCAGCTGCGCTCTGCGAGTCAACAGGGAAAGAACTTCAGTGATCAGCGTGAAATATATCGTCGAAACGGCAACATTACCTAGATTCGAGGATTTCGAGGATTCGCGGCCAAGCGTGCGTGCAAAGATCTATTTATGTTTCTAAAAGGACGTAACCGCAATCCGGATATAGACGGAGAAGGAAAAAGAACGGGACGCGCCGTTTTGGGAATGCAAAGTGACGTTTTGAGAAACAGAAAAAGAAGACTCATCTACAGTGGTGACCAATTTAAGAACCCGAGTTGAAATTTTGGCCCTACTTTCAACTTAAACTTTCTAGCATCTGTGTGTTCTGAAAGATTCTGAAGAATCAGTGCATGTTTAAGGTTTCTGATCAGTTACCGCGGCCATGTTGGATTCATG
This sequence comes from Odontomachus brunneus, assembly GCF_010583005.1. Lineage (NCBI taxonomy): Eukaryota > Metazoa > Arthropoda > Insecta > Hymenoptera > Formicidae > Odontomachus > Odontomachus brunneus. Next base: position 700,900 of record NW_022639488.1, on the reverse strand, counting down.
ATGTCAAAAGTGAAGAAAACCATGTCCAAAATTCCTACGAATTACAGCTAAATAAAAAGATATATTATTAAAATAATACTTGCAATCTTTTACATATTTGTGAAATGCTCCGAATATTCTTCTTTTGCCGAAATAACTTATTATATAAATAATTGTGATACAAAATGATTGTGACAATTATCTTGTTTTGATAGAAAATTAGTTGTGTGACTCGGTGCCGAATATCACCGAATAACTACTTATATGCATTAAATATTACAATAAAGTATCCGGAGCATATAGTATCTGGAACATTTTCACATTTCCAAAAATATATTACATGTGATATGCATGCACTACTCTCAGTAATAACTATAGTTCACAGGAAAAAATTGATCGTCTGTTTACATCATTAAGTCTGTTCGTTTTGGATGAACTTTGCACTAGTGCAATAGATTAGAAAGAGACAAGTGTACCTTTTTATTCTAATTTATTGCAATAGTCTGCACTTTGTGAACCTAATTGTTCATCATTTTGCCGTTTACGATCATGTTGCCACCATCAACGCAGAGTTCTCGGCTGACTGATCAGAAGCTTTAATATACATGGAAACTGAAGTTCTATTTATAGTGTCTCTAAATAGTAGATAATGCCATCTGCAGACAAGTTAGCAGTTTAATAGCCCAGCATACATGATAACATAACTCACATTATCGTAATAAGGATAAATAATAACGATAGGTAACGTACAATATAACATGCACGTTACATAAAATGTTACTAACATATACGTTAGTTGTAATTTTCTATTCAAACGAAATTACAATTATATAACAGAAATATAACATGTAAGTAACACATAACAGAAAATTTATATATATATATATATATATATATATATATCAATAGCTGAACTATTATAAAATTGAAATGTAAGTTATCTTCATTTACCAAGAAGTATAAGTATATAATTGTATACGGAGATTACAAGTTGTCGAACAAATATCAGTTAATTTGTAAAAATGTTTCCAAAAGTACAATAATTATTTCATATAAAAAAATTATATCTAGTAAACGTAATGACATAAAAAAATATCTTGTTATACTAGATAAATCATCTATTAAAATTTACTCATTTCCATTATTATAAATGATGATAGGAGCGATTGTTATTGATAAAAGTAATTATCATTAATAAAAAAAGATGCTACTTTATCATAAGAACTTTGGTGCAAGTTTTGTGATATATCGTGGTTTCCGTCCAGGATGTCCAACAACAATAGATAAAATTATTAGGAAAAATAGAATACTTTTTTGTCCAGTTTGATCTAATATAATTAGAACACGACGGCAGATGTCGCCACTACAGCTCATCTACCATATTTCGCGTAATTATTCACAAACCTTCTTTAATTAATATATCGATAATTATTGCGAATATCGTAAAATAATATAAAACTTTTATATTCACCTTAACTTATAACTTTTATATTCACCTTAATCCATACTATGCCTCCACGAAAGCTTCGAAGATTGTTCTGGGATATCCCGTATACGTTCCCGTATGTATCATATTTTACGTACGAGAAATAGACATGCTATCTAGAGTACAATTCAACATCTATATGTAAAAATGTTACGTATACATGATGCAAACATTACATTTGTTACATTACATTTGTTATATAACATGTTACATTTAAGTTATATTGCTGTTATATAATTATAACAGTAAATAACAGAGTAATATAACAATTTTAAAACAGTTATACTGCAGTTATAAAATAAATTAAGTTACTTCAATATTAATAACATATAACAGCAGTTATATTACGTATTATTTCTATGTAACAATTATATTTTGTCTTTGCTACTTTTGCTACAGTTATATTCTGTATTTGCTTTCTTTACTTAAATAATGTTTCTTTACTTAAATTACAGGCTTTATTGTATCAAAGTGGACATTAAGTGAAATATTAAGATCGAAAATAGGATCAAAATATTGGGGACGCATATGATTTCATAATTATATATAAAACGTACTACAACTTTTAATCTATCGAGACTCTGAGAACACATTTATGTAAACAAGTATATAAATAAAAATTTCCAACACATTCCCAAGTCTTTAATTCCCAAGTTTTTAAACGGTTGTAGTATGAAGTGGAGTATGTTTGTAAACAGAAATAGCTTTGTCGCTTTGGACGTTTATTTAAGGACAGTTAGTTATTATGAATTTGATGTTGATTAACAATTCTACTAATTTTATTTAAATTTTATATACAACAAAAATATGTAATTTAGTGGTTTTTAATGCATTATAAATATGAGTAAAAAGAATGATGTTGTAAATAAACAACGTATTCGCATCGATATGCTTTGAGAAGAAAGATCTATAAAATCTATATAATTTCCAAAAAGCTACCAAGCCACCTTAAAACTATCATACATCAAGTTATATAGTCATATATAAATAATATAGGAAGCATCATGAAATAGCCCCTCAAGCTTCAGCTCAAAAAACGACGGAAAGTAAAAATCGCATTTTTCACAAAATTTTTAAAACTAATAAAAGTATAATATGTTCAATGCGAGTTTTCCGAAGTTACTCAAAAAGATTGAAGTAGAAAAACAGTGAGAAGACGCTTGAATGAGTTTGGATTGAGGAGTTGAAGAAGTAGACCTCAAAACCGCTCATTTCGCAGAAAAAAACTCGGTTAGACTTTACCTACAAACATCGTTATTAGACTTTTCAAAATTGAGCACAAGTTATTTTTACCAACAAATCGAAGTTTAATAGATATATTTCTAAGATGGAAAAACATATATTATGCATATTATCAGACATGTTGGTAAGGAATTTAACATTAGATGTACGCGACCAATAAAAAAAGGTGAAGAAGGTTTTGTGATTGTATACTGTGTATATATTATGTAGCGAATGCAACGACTTTCTCGAAACAGGGTTAGAATATTTCATAAAATATAAGGCATTATAGATCAAAATATTTATATTGATACCAAGGAAAATATGATTTTGTCCTTTTGTAAGTCTCTTAAACATGTGAAAACCATTTTGCAAATCAATGATAGCCTAAACATACCTACCAATCTTAGAGCAAAAAAAATGTTGCAAAAAGAAAATCGAAGTTTTCGAGCATTCCAATTGACGGACTTCAATCCGATCGTAATGCTATGAAATGATATCGGTAAATTGATCAAACAGAAGAAATCAATGAATTTGAATCAACTATCTGATGTTATAAAAGTTGGGTTGACCTTAATATCTTCTGGGCATTGTACGAAATCAATTGATACAATACTGCGAAGATTTGAAGCAGTTATTATACTTAAAAGAAATCCACCTAAATAATGAAATTAATTAATTATACTTTATTTATTAAATCGTTGTGTATTAATTCTAGAGCTTTTGTCTTCTTCAAAATAATTAGCTTACTTAATAAAATCAACTCTGTCTCTAAGTAATTATTCAAGAACTTCTTCGTATTTTTTGTATCCCATATTTTATTTTTTATAGATACTTCTTTTTTATATAAATTCTTCATTTTTTTTGCTAACTTTTATGTTAAAATTTGACTTTAATTATTAAAAAATGGACAAATTATTACGAATATTACAACATTCGTTCAAATTGTCTTTACGTAGCTGATTGCAACTATACTTGGAGAGAAGACGATCACGTTCGCGAATCTGAACCCGCTCGCAGCTCGCCGAGATATTTAATATTCAAACTCCATAAATTGCGCTCGCTACGGAACGTCTTGTGTAACTAAACCGGCCTTCATTGACCGCCTTCGTATAACGGCGTTTCCAGCCCGGCTGACGCTATAAAAGATCCGCCGAGCCGGGCAGAAACTGGGAGAAACGCAACGAGCTTGCGTTCCGTTACGTCTCGCGTTAATATAAGCGCCGTCTCACACACAACAGCGCGAGTCCCTCACACACCGAATAGCCGGTGATTCTTCATCCCACCCGAGTGCACGAGTGACACTTAATTGCCAGTTTCTTCGGCTCGTGCCCGGCCCTCCACGGCCTCCTCGACGCGAGCGGAAACGCAGCGGCGGATCGCGGGTGTTCGCATGATGAACGACTAGGAGTCGTCCTCTGGCCGCACGAATTCCGCGGATTCGCGGAATTCTCTGGGCAGCCGCAAAATTTCACGTTTCACCGTGAAGACACTTGGGAAACGCGTTAATCATTGCCACCTGCCTTGTCCTCGACTCAGGATGTAAGAGAAGCGCGAAGAGGAAACAAGAGAGGGAAAGAGAGAAGATTCTGCGTGTATAAGAGAGAGATCTGAGAGACCCAAGAGAGAGAGAGAAAAAAATAGGGGGGAGGAGAGGAGGGAGAGAAAGAGGGAACAGGGAGAGGGAGAGGGGGAGAAGAGCTCCTCACGGAACTCGTTGTCCTCCGGCTGAATTCCGGAAGAACGATCGGCTGTCACGATTACCGATCGTCTCAGGTCCGTCCGACGAACGTGAGGAAAAAATAAAACGACGAGGTACCTGCTCGTGAAGAATGGCCGTCGTTTCGCGCCAAGTCTGAATCCCGTTAGCTTGTGGTCTTAACGGATGTCTGGCGGAGATACGTGGCCGCAGAAAGTGCGTTCCGGAGTTACCGGAACGCGCGAGACACATTCGTACACATAAAAGTCTAATCGCGTGGAGGAAGCGGGATTACCCTGAAAATGTTTCGTTATCGTTTATCGAGCGGCGTGGGCCGGCCATAGAACGCGGAGGAAGGTTTCAAAACCTCACTTAATCCTCTCGCGGTTAAAATAAATTACGTCGTCGACCGGCTACTACGGGGTGGAAAGGCGACACTTGAGAAAAGGGAAGATTTTATATCGCAGGCTTAATACTTTTTCATAGAGTAATTCTTTTCATGGTAATTAGTTTGGTCCAATTTCTCTCTCTTTTTACCGTTATTCTTTCTTTTTGTGCGCTTTGCGATATCTCACTTTGGAATATCGGCACCCTTTTCCTTGGCATTGAGATTAAAGATTTTAGCTTTACTCGAGTCTAAACTTTAACCCTACTTTTGACCTAAATTTTCTGTATATTCTGAATGATCAGTATACAGTTAATATACATGGAAACTCCTACTTATAAATAGCTAAGGCAATCCTACTTATAAATAGCCTCTAAATAGCTTTTAAATAACTTCTAAATAACCAATAACGCACAACATTTCACCTTCCATTTGTAGATTCTAAAGAAAAGTAGATCTCAGAATATTAAAATAGTCATTAAATAGAATATTAAAGTCGAAAATTGAGTCAAAATTTCGATGCGGATATTCTCTAGTCAATCAATATGTATTAATAAAATTACTTAAAATAACCAAAAGAATAATTTTGCTACAATATCAGGTCGTAAATGTAATGGCTTTTATTCTAAAAGCTAGGAAGTATATCTTCAAAATGGCAAAATAAAATTTGTAAAATACTTTATTTAACGTCATTAGCAATTGCAGAAAAGAAATATGAAATATTTCATTGAGTTTGATAAATAATTAGTTTTATTTAATTCGAATTGAAAATGTAAAAATGTCACGTTAAAATGAAGAGTAAATATGGAAATAAATACACACAGAAATGTGTGTGTGTGTGTGTGTGTGTGTGTGTGTGTGTGTGTGTGTGTGTGTGTGTGTGT
>NW_022639488.1:673485-695159 GCF_010583005.1 Odontomachus brunneus | reverse complement strand
TGTGTGTGTGTGTGTGTGTGTGTGTGTGTGTGTGTGTGTGTGTGTGTGTGTGTGTGTGTGTGTGTGTGTGTGTGTGACATTACGAGAGGTTATTTTAGACGGGATACAAACTTATCACGTAGAGGAAACCAAGACATATTTTTTAGAACTTCAAAATTATAACTTTCCAGACAACTAATTGTTGCGATTAACAGTACACAAACACAATAGAGATAACCTTCCTCTATGTTTTTATGTCCGCGAGAGAAATGAACTTGTATATATTTTCTCTTGTAATAACTGAAATAAAAATATGCTACAATGTGGCCATCTTGTCTTGATACCGGAAAAAGTTGGCTAGCAACTCAGTATAAAAAGATCACATATAAAATATGTATCTTGATCAGTAGTTCCGTAGTCTCCGTGAGAGATTTTTACAGCTCTGCCGGCACTTAAATAGTAGCCAACTTCACTACGTCCTTCATATATTCAATTTCAATCACTTAATGAATAAATTTGCTTTCTTTAAAAATGTACCAAACACTTGCAGAAAACTTCATTTTAATTAATAACACATCACTTAGTTAATTCACTCACAATAGAAGATTAATTCCAAGTTCCAAGATGCTCCAAAATATATTTGTTTGCTTCTATATTAGATTTTTATTTTTTTTTAATTATAACATTATTTCGATTTTGATGAAAATCTCAGGGAAAAATACTTATGTTCTGAAGGAAATATTTTGCGATTTTGCTTCCACTGTTCTTTTCATAATAAATACATAAGCAAAGCACATGACTGACCTTTTGGGCCAACTAGACCTAATGTGATGTTGTCATGTTTTCACTTACATATTGTTGATTTCACGAATATTATCATCGAAAGATTTAAATTTCATTCCAACCTAAATTTATGTAATACTTCACTAAAATGTTCTGAGACCCGATTCGTTTTGATCCCACTTTCGATATTCCTAATATTCCATTTAACTCTTACTTTGATATTCTGAAACCTATATCAACTTCTTCTGACCCTATTTAATCTATTAACTTTGCAGAGATGTCCTTTTTAGACTTACAAGTGGAAATTTTGTACATTTTCTGCTATTTAGAGACGCTAAGTAGAACTTCGGTTTGCACGTGTATTAAGCATATACTGATCCTTCAGAATGTACAGATATTAGAAAGTTCAGGTCGAAAACAGAGCTAAAATTTCAACTCGGGAATACTCATTTTATCATTACAAAAGTTTCTGAAACTTATGTCTGATACACAAATCTATGTCTGTATACAAATATCTCAAATTAAAAGAAATTTATTGTATTAAAGAGAGTCTATATAATGCTCGCAACATAAATTTACAATTAAATAGTTCGGGAACAATACGATAAAGATTATTGAAATTTCGGTCATGTATTGTCAGTTCGATTTACTTTTGTATCACGTGCATAATTATGAGTTTGTCTTTAATTCGGCCAGAACCTTCTTAAGTCCTGTCATTTCGTTAAAGAATCGCTCCTGATTGCGCCTCGGGCGCATCGTCGGCCGCTGATGGATGCACATAACTGCTAGACGTGTGCTGTTTAGCGGGAGTTTCTGCATCATTTGAACATATTGAGAACATCGTGTAACAAGTATTTTGAAACGACTTGGCGTTGAAAGGATTAAGTTTGTAACCGAGTTTGAGGATTACGAAGTTGTGTCGACGCGGACGGTTCATTCATGCTGCGAGCTTTATCGTCGCTAATTGAGATCTCGATGGACGAGCTCGGGTCGCGAGCTCGTTGGCATTGATAGATGATGGATACTTCACCTATGGATTCATATGTCGAGGTCAACGTACTGATCGCGAGCGCGTTCTGTGGATATCGATTCAGCGTGGGACAGAAAAGAGAGTTAAACGACGGCGCTTAAAACCTTCCCGTTGAACTCCCGCGAGGGAATTAATTGTAAGTTCGTCCGAACATCCGCGGCGGAAAATCAGATCGAGTGGCCTCGAAAACACCGTATAATCGTATAAAACATCGTATAATCGATTGATCTTGGCCCTTTCGGCCCTTCCAGGACTCGAGCGATGAGCTGGGCCGGATGCGTGGAGTGAACGAAGCGCAAAGATTAAATATTTTACCGACTTTTGAACGCACTAACACCACTCTAGCGCGCGTAAAGCACGAGTTTACTCCTACCCTTCGCGCGCGTCTCGGGCGCCATTCGTTCCGCGAACTTTTTCTATTCTTTCCCGGGAGTCGCACGGTAGGAGCTCATCAGCTAATGGAAATGGCGATCGAACGTTGGAAACCATATCGATCAAAATATTCGGCCGTTTGCGAGGAGGCGAGGAGGAGGCCGATCACGGCGACAACGAAAAAAGACGACAGCCCGGCGTCAGCGATAGCGACGGCGACGGCGGCGGCGGCGGCGGCGGCGGCGGCGGCGTACACTGCAGAGAATGCAGGGGCGGGCGGCACGCACCGCCCCTTACACCTGTAAAGACGAAAATAATGTAATTATAATTTACGAGGCGTAAACAGCAAAACAGGCGGACCGAGGCAGGCACGAACGAATAAGGTCGTCGAACGGACAGCGAAAAGAGAATGAAGAGACAGAGAACGAAGGGCGAGACAAGTCGCGCAGAGTCATATCGGGGGAGAGCGAGTTGAGCGACAAAGTGCGACGACGCGGCGCGAAAAGCCGATAAATCAGCCGACCTAGTCGGAATTAGTTACCGTTCCATTTTGTAGCAACGTTAAGTAAGTTGCCTTCCGTTCTCTCCTCGCTTCTTCACCCCGTCGGTCCGTTCTTCCTTCCTTCCGTACCTGCCGCGTCTATCTCTATCTCTCACTCTCTCCTCTCTCTCTCTCTCTCTCTCTCTCTCTCTCTCTCTCTTCTCTCATTTCCTTACTCGTCTCGGCACCCTTATCTTCTCTCCGGCGCGGCGGAGAGCTCGTCCGCCCGCCTCTCTGTCTCGTTTCCTCCTCGTTTCTTCACCGAATCCGGTTCTACGGACTCGTTCAGAGACAAAACCACGGTATATCCGCGTCGCGCCAATCTCACGGAATTCCCCGGGTAAAGGCCGCGCGCGCGCAGTCTGTTTCCGGCATGCGTCATGCCCCGCTTAACCGTTGTGTCTTATCGATGACATTAAATGCCGTCGGAGATCGTTGGGGACCGGCCGGAGCGCCGATTGTGTCTGCGCTGGACATTGTCGATCGTGTTACGGTGAAATTCATTGTGACCTTCGGCGATTCTTATAAATCTCCGTCGTTGACAAAATTTATAATCTTTTGATTATCGTCCTTGGTGGACTTCGGAATGATTTGAGAAAAATGGTAAAAAGTGCAATAATGCTGCCATAGATTTTGAAGAACTCTACGAGATCCATTGAAACATGAATTTCCAGTGTTAAATGGAGCTGTGAATATTTTTTGCGAACAAGGTTTTCATTTGTTCACAATATGTACAGAACATTTTTATCGCTTTATCGTTAAAATAAAAACTGAGTTTTTATATACGCTTTTATAAAAAAACGTACACAAAATTAAACGCAAAAACGATCATAGCAATATTAGATTCGCGCGAAGCTCGCTGACAGTTTATTATGAGAGGTAAAATTAATGGTGAACTATTGACCTTTGCCGAATAATAAAGTATGCTGAACTTGCCCGATCTCAAAGGTCACTTAGTGCGCCTGCAAACGATGAACGAGCAGCTCGCTAGCCAGTAAAGTAGGTGATAACCTTTTTCTAGGCCGCAGGCTACATCTTTTTTATCCTCATCTATTCGTAGCAGCTATTCGAGCCGCTCAAGAAGGACGCAAAGAGGGGAAAAAGTGTGCGTTAAAGAGCACTTAGCGACGCTTATGCAATGAGGCGCTGTTGTCCGGAAAGCTTAGTAATTAATCAATTATTCTACGTATACGCGACATTATATGGTCGAAGGTGAATTTTGAAAGGGTCCTATAGTTGCTTGTTTTACTGGGAAGGGAACAAGAAATTTCATATTATAACAAATAAAGGAACAAGAAATTTCATATTGTAACAAATATTTCACGAGAGATTACCCGGTGATATTTTTTCTCTCGGCTCCGATTCGAGTTTTTATCGCGTTTGCAAATATCGATGTATTTTTCGCGAATGTGTTCGACGTTTATGTTCCGCAAACATGGATTCTGTAATAAGATTTTGTGTTTTTCATGAGTTGTATTACATTTAACTTAATTTTATATTAAAAATCATGATATTTTCTTTCGACAATTTTCTTCCTTCATGATGTTCGCATAATTTCAAAGACGGAAGATTGATACGTGTATATTCGTAATTTAAAGAGGGAGAGGAAGAGAGAGAGAGAGAGAGAGAGAGAGAGAGAGAGAGAGAGAGAGAGAAAGATTTAAACATATGGAGCAAGACTTTAATTATACGAAATATGTTTATAGAATAGAATACATAGTATAGTTTCTAAAGTAAAGGGAAGCAAAAAAAAACATTAGAAATAAATTTCAATAATGTCAAAAAAGAAATAATTACATACGCTTCTATATATGTAAAGCAAAAAGAACGCTATAATTCTCTGACCATATGCACGTAATCCGCTCAGCTGTAATCAAAATTAATAATTACAGAGGAAAACCCTTCTTTTGCTTTTCACAACTCAAAAGCAGCTTATACAGGGTGTGCTATTTTAATAGAAACAACTGTATATCTAAACTTGACGTCGTACCAAAACATGCCTCAGAAGAGAAATAGAAGATCAGTTTAAATTTTTTTAATGAAATCATATGTTTTTTAAATTAATTTCTAAAGTTATTTTGCATATAAAACTACAGAAATGAAATCATTAAAAAGTAAATATTTTTTTGAGATATTTTACATTTTATCCTGATAATTTTCAGTGCACATATGAGATATTTCGTAAAATATTCACTTTTCTACAATGCAGGAATTTTTCTACAACGTAAAATATTTACTTTTTTACAACTTCACCTTAATAGTGAATAGAATCAATTGCTGTAAAAAAAGAAAGAAACGGAAACCTTGAATAAAATTGCACTTTACCGATTCCTTGATGCAACAGTGTGAAACATTAGTATCACCGATTGATTTCTGTCGTTCTACGTATACATTTCTAATATATTAAAGTAAGGTTACGGAAAGTTCTTGTTTTGAGAAGATATATCAGGATAAAATATAAAGTTTCCCGGAAAGTATTCATCTTTCTAATTTACCATTATAGTCTTATGCACAGAATGAGACTCTTCATCATGAATTAATTTGTGTTGATTAAAACCATATGATTCCATTAAAAAAATTCAAATTGACTTTAGAGAGAGAGAGAGAGAGAGAGAGAGAGAGAGAGAGAGAGAGAGATCTTGGCGCGTTCATTACGAGGTCAGACATATACACAAGTCAATAGCATTATTATACACTTTTCTTAAAACCTCATAAATTTCATCCGAAAAATGTTTGCCTGCCGGACTCAGTTTTTGAGGTATTCGTTCGGACTCTTTAAAATAGGACATCCTATATGTGTATATATATATATATATATATATATATATATATATATATATATATATATCGCAATCGTAAAGAGAGAGAAAGGTGAAGGAGAGAGGAAGGAAGGAGGGAAGGGGGAGATATGTGGCTAAGGAAAGTAATTTTTCTTAGGGAAGTCATCGCCTCGGAATGATCGGGACGACTTTTCTGAAAAACCGTAATTTAAAGTCTAAATTAAATTTCATGCCGGAACTCGGCAAACTTTTTGCCACCGGCGCAACTGCCGCCGTGAATGCGCGGCGCGGATGTTCGTATCGAGCGGTTAGCGGTTACGCCAAAACGCGCAAGAAAATATGAACGTTCATCATTCGAGCGGAACCGGAAACCCATGCGGATATATCCTCGCTACGGATTCTGCTGAGTGAGGGGCGGATATAGGGTGGTGCGAGGGCCGAAAGCTGCGGGAGAGCACGCGAGGCTGGGGGGGGGGCGGAGGGGAAGGGATAGAGGGGTTGCTTAAATCTGCGGAGTTAGGACAGGACTTACCGCCAAGACGCGGCTCGCAAATGGCGTTCAAATTAATTTCAACAAAGTTCGTAAATTATTAATACCCGCCGGGCCGGCGGCTGCTGACTCGGTTGTTCGGCTAAATGTGCTGTTTAATTAGGAAATCCGCGATTGTGGTAAGATGGGGATTGTCAACGGTTTTACCGTCGGTGGGTCGACGGCCCACCGTGGAGCCTTTCGCACGCTGACCGCCGGCCAGCCGAGCAGATTGCGGATATATCTCATATCCAGTGAAACGAGCTTAAAACTATTCTGACAACACGCCTCGCGCAACACGGCGTGTTGCGCCCGCACGCAATTACCCAACGTGGCGCGGAAGTTTCAGAAGCAATGCGGTGAAATCGTCACTATAAGGGGGCAAGTGCATTTGAAAGCTCTTTTTTGCCGCGAATAAAACGGCAGAACGAAATTGCGCCGCTCTCGAATTAAACGTGTCAATGTCGAGCCTTTATTGATTATTAGTATGCGGAGAAATTTGAGGCTGTGCACGCGACGCGATTGTTGAAGCCCGCACGCTGTAAAAATTTCCACGGAAATAGGAAACGTGGAGATGCCGTTCTCTCTCTCTCTCTCTCTCTCCCTCTTTCTCTCTTTCTCCTAATATCGTCCTTCTCTCATACATAATATATGATAGTTTACATAATCTACGATCCGCTATTCTTAAAATCGGCACGATTGCCAATCTCACCGGAACAGCCACGTCCGACAGCACAATATCCGCGCGAGTATAGGAATTGATCGCCGTAAGTGAATTCGTTCCCCAAATATAACGGGGAAACGTACTTGGAATACTTGGTGTCTCTAAGAATTTTGTGACGACGGCTCATGAATGCAAATTAAAACGTTCGCCGCTTCTGCCGGCGTGCGTCTCTTTTCTACCAGTTATTTGGCTTCCTTTTATAGACGGTGTTCAAAAGTCGATAACTTTCATAGATTGCCGGTCTACGCTCAAATATGAGAGGACGTACAGTAATGTACAGATTAAAACGGGGAGAGAAGTCCCGTTCAGAGGTTTTCGCGCCAAGTCCTTCGCGCCGATAAATCTGTAAATTAATTAATGGAAAAAAGATTTATAAGTTGCGTGGCGAGACAATGCTGAATTTCACGGAGTTAATGTATTTTTAATCGAATATCGTTAAACGTGGTCAACACACAGCTCCGCCGCGCGAAGCAGCGTTGCATACCATTTTCACGACATTAGATGCCCGCAAAATCGTAATGTCCGCTCCTAGTTCCTTTCTTTTTCTTTCTCTCTCTCTCTCTTTCTCTCTTTTCTCTCGCTCTTTCTCTTTTTCTTTCTCTCTTTCTCTCACGCTCTTATTTTTATGGCGAGCGTATTCCCCTAAGTTTCTCCACAAATATATGGCGCAACGCAATGCTCAACAATAAGAAAGCTTTAGACAGCGGTGGCCATTATGGCGCGGTATAATGCCCATTTCCAGTTCAGCATTTTCAATAATACGCCGGTGGAGAGAGAATTATGCATTGACGGAACGAGCGAGAAACTAGAGGAAATTAATGGAAGACGCAATTCCTCCATTTAAGAATTAATATCTGTCGTCAGAAGATAAACTCGTCGATGTTGACGTTGACGGGTTGCAATACTAAAAGGTTTGCCTTGTTATTGTCAAATATTTTGCCGATATCTCCGTGCCTTTTAACACATGTCGCGAGCACATTACCGTAGGCATAAGTGCCTCGGAGCGGAAATCGAGCTAAAGACGTTAAGGGAAAGAGAACGGATCTAAAGGGAAGTGAGCTCGTGCGCGGCCCGAGAACGATGTTTCCAATATTCTCGCGACGCAAAGTTCGAGATAAGTTCGCTTCTGATACAAACACTCATACAACATTCATGACCGACGACGACGCGACGCATTGATACTCCGCGCCTTTTCAGTTTCAGCGCATCGAATCCTTGTCGTATCGACGCAGCTGCCTTTCCCCCTCGAGTAACCGTTAAAAGCGCCGCGCCGAAACTGATACAAATATCTCGTCTCGTCAGCTCGCGGGGCCAAATAAGAAAGTCTCTTTATATGTGTGTGTGTTTATATATATAGTATATATATATATATATATATATATATATATATATATATATATATATCTAGTTTAAAAAATATATATAATGTACAAGTCCACATTGCAGCGGGGATCGTTAAGGTGTCTGCCTCTAGCTGTTATTGCGTTACTTTTTTCTAAACTCGATAAAAGCCATTGTCGGCTTCACGTCGATAGCTTTAAGTTGTGTTGAGATTGGCGCGGAGCTGACCTTCGCCAAATTACAGTTTTATCGAATTTCTTCGTGTCATAGACACAGCAATATTTCAAGTCCATATATTGTGCAGCCAAACGGTGAATTACTACGAGCTCCGCATTCAACGATGCATTATTAAACACGGCTTTCCGGTGTTTGATTACACGCACTGTGCAGCAACATTAATTACAGCCGGTTAACTTTGAGAACCAAGTCGATGATAAGTTAACACTTCCCGAACACGATCGTCCGCGTGAGCTCGAAAGAGACCCGGGGTTCGCGAAAACAATTGCTCGATAGTAATGCTGGTGCGTCTCGCTTTTATCGCGATTTATCGGGCGTAAACGTAATGTCTATCCTCTCAATTCTTCAAAAATGAACGTTAACTCTGTGCGATAACACATTTATTTTATATCTTGGATATATATAATAAAAGGATCATTTAAAATTTATTAGATCATTTATCGTAAGTTGTAATCATTATTATTATTATTATCATTATCATTATCATTATTATTATTGTTTTGTATTTTTTTTCTTACTCTGATTTTCATATTTTTGAACGAATTGAAAGTAAATTAGAATGAAATTTACGCTAGTATATCTGGAAGATGCTTGTTATTAATGTCAAAGTTAAGTCGGAGTTAAATAGTTGAAAACTTTATTAACAAAATATTAATTGAAGTTTACGTCGTATCGATTGCGCAAAGTCACAAATGCTTTCATATAATGAAAGTATGTAAAATGTAATGCAAAAATGTAATGGAGCTCAATATGCGATAAAACTACAAAAAATTTCAAAATTTATATTTTAATATAAAATTTATATTTTAATATTTTAAGCTGCCAGTGTAAAATTTGTCGGATATAAAAGTTCTGCAGCTTGTATATATTGAACATGCATTTGTTCCGCTCTAGAAAATTAAAAAAAACGTGTTATACTATAACAATTGAATTTGAAAACTTAGAAATATATGAAATGTTTGCAAAAAAAATTTTCTATACATGCGTGGTTGTATTTTCCGTTAATTTTTATATGAGATTTACATGCACAGTGTATTGCATCAACATACAAGTCAGTATAAGGGATAAAACAGTTTGTAATATTTTCTTTATAATTTTCTTAAAATAAGTGTATAACAAAAATGAATGATAATTATTGATAAAAAGGGAGTCAGCTCCAATGATCTTGACCTTGATATATGTTGTAAAGGTCATCGTCTTGAGTAACATGCAAAAGGTTTTAACCGTTGGTCGTTGTTTATTAAAAAGTTATTAACAAAAAGCTTTATGAATGCTGAATGAGTGTAAATCGTTTTGCAAACGAGCATATTGCTAAGTTCGAGTTTAGTTTGTATCCAAATAGGCTCATCTAAGCAAGTAACCCACAATACTGATCAATATATTGATGGAACACTTTGTATAAGAAATAAAAAAAAATAGCATGATTATATCAATGCCCGAACAAAAACGAATGTATATATATATATATATATATATATATATATATATATATATATATACATTTTGTCTCTGTATAGAGAATGAGTCGTCTAACGTTAGATTTTAATATATTTTTGTTGTTTTTTATATTAGAGCAATATTTATAAAAAATTAATTATGTGGTTGGAAAGATTAGTTGCTTATAATAATCATCCTTTCGAACCATATAATTTATTCTTACTCTCTCTCTTTATACATTTTTCTTTAATACAAAAAACAAGAAAGATATTTTTAACCGATTTAAAAAAAAATTCGTAGCTTGTTATGTATGTTTGTTTGTATGTTCCCTCATAACTGGAGAAATATTAGAAATGTTAGAAATATTAAGATAAAACTTTTTGTAGCTTGTTCTGTTATATGTGTTATCTACATAGTTTTTAATTTAGAGGAGGGAGAGATATCATTAATCTGATTTATCCGACAGACCTGAAAATTGGGTAATTCTATTATTTTCTTGAAAATTTGAGAACATATAAAGATACAAGACGAAAATTTTTTTCAATGATTCAAAAAAACTTTTAGTAAATCATTATAAAATACGAAATAAAAAAATATTTTTAATAAAAATAAACCGCTTCAAAAAATCTCAAAAGTCCTAAAAAGTATAAAATAAATTGGATCAATATATTTTACGCATTTACAATATAATATTCTTACGATATCAGAAGTAGAAAAAGATAAATTATTAGATACTTATATAAAATTTCGTAAAATTCCAAATAGATAACTATAGCAGCGACTTAATAATTGTTTTTTTTAAGTTGCTTTTGCATTTTTAAATATTAACCATACTTGATTAAAATTAGAGATTTTATAGGTCATTGAAAATGGCCAAAAATTTCATTTTTTTGCACCTTTAAATTGAAATATCTTAAAAACTTGACGTAATATGATATTTTGGATGTCAGATTCATAATCAGCGCGTCTAAACTTATCAAGGACAACGTTATTTACTTTAAGTCATGTTCTAATCAACTAAACGAGATAAAGAACAATGAATTAGAAACATTGCTCAACGAAAACTCGGCTTAAATATTAAAAATCTTATACAGTAGCTTGAAATTGATGAACCAACAGTATCCCGTTATTTGAAAACAATGGCAAAGATCTAAAAGGAACGAAAATGGCTTCTCCATGAACTTTCTGCAATCTCGATTCCGAACCGGCTTATCATCTGTCTCCCACTGCTTGCTAAAAAAAAGTTTTTTGTGGCGAATAGTTACGAGTGATGAAAAGGATTTATTTTGATAATTCTAAACGTAGAAGCTCATGAATTGATCTCGGTCAACCATGAACATTCGCCACAAAATGCAACATCCAGTCATAAAGTTTTCCTGTGTATCTGATGGGACCGAGAAAGAATAGTTTACTATGAGCTATTAGTATCAGTCAAAGAAAATCACTACAGTCAACAATTATAGCGTTTTAACCAAACCATGAAGAGAAGGCGTATCCTAATCCTAATAGCTGTTAATTAACGCAAAGTCATTTTGCTTCATGACATCGTTAGAACGTATATTGCTGTTGCAACTAAAAGAACGTTGTTCATGTTAGATTAAGAAGTCCTGCCGCGCTCTGTGTATTCTTCAAACATCGCTCCATCCGATTTTCATCTATTCAAATTGATACAGCACGGACTATCTGATACACGATATTGAAATGTTGAAGAAGTGCAAAAATGGGTTGATAAATGAGTTGTGTCAAATGATGAATTATTTCATTAATACGGCAACAAATTATTTAATGATGACAAAAAGTTATTGATAGCAATTACCAATACTATGATTAAAATATTATACGTTATTTCATTGTCTTTAATAAATAAAAATTCATTATCATACAAATTTGTGCAAGCATCTAATAGATAGGTAACTAACTATAACTATAACTATAACTATAACTATAACTAACTATGTATAACTAATAGTTGTAAGGAGATAAATATTAAAAAAAGTATGATTATTAACTCTCAAATAGAAATAAAACAAGGAAGAGCGTTTAAGAGCCTAAGCACAGATTAAATCGTGCAATCTTCTTCTTATTATTATATAATGCATTCTTCTTATTATTATTATTTAACTGTTTTTAGCAAATTTCGTTAGATTTATCTTCGGTTATGGCTTCATCTGTGAGATTAATTTGATCTATTAGTCTGCTCCACATCGTCTGTTTAAACAATGGTGGCACCAATGATGCACTGCGTTTACGTGTTGGAGGGAGGAAAATTTAAATTAAATGTTTGGACCAAGACCTTATCCAATGTTTTCTGCGAGCGATCAACTTATGAGCGTGCGTTTTTTCAAATCTAATGACTCTCGACTATTATTGTTTTTTGACTCGCAAGTTTTTTGATTTTTTATATTAGTTTACTAAAGAGAACCAAAAAAGGATCGAAACGTTTAAATATATTTGTGTCAATGTAATCTTTTGATTGCACTATTTAATCTGTGCCTAGGCTCTTAAACGCCCTTCCTTGTTTTATTTCTATTTAATTATTAAATCTTAGAGCTATTTTAATTCTTTTGTTCTTTAAGATTATTAACTCGATCAGTCAGATTTTTGTGCCGACTTCTTATATTTGTTACAATGTTAGAATAGGATTGTAGATATATGGGAATATTGAGTCAAAATTACACTATTCAAAAGAAGTATGGTATAAAATAATTGTAGGCAAAAATAGGTGAAACTTTAATGATTTATTACTTCGCAAAAAATGACCGTGCAAACAGTATTTTTTTTCTTTAGTTTTAAGTGTCTACTGTGAGAAATTATTGTTAAATTTTTATTTTACAACGTACTTACCCCGGCATCTCTCTGAACATGAGAACGTGATTTTTACGATAAAAATTGCATATTTCTGTGAAATTCATAGAACTGGTACAATTTTTTCGTGAATTCAATTTGCGTGATCATAAAATTTCATTTTTCTCCTTTAATTAAGAAAAAAAGAAAAATTACACGTACGATTTTTTTAGAGATATACCACACTTCAAAGTTATTCGTGCGTTTTTGTCATCTATCGTCGGCATTAGCATTATGAAATTCAAGAAAAATTTTTGCTAGTTCTATGGAACCGAAATATGCAATTTTTACTATAAAAATCATGTGTATACTTTCGAGAGAATAATGAAACGAAGATGTTATAAAACAATAATTCCACAATAACTTCTTAGTAGGCATTTTATCTTTAAAATAATACAAAAAATGTTCGTATACGGTAATTTTTCATGGATTTTTAATGCTCATTCACATTGTACCTATTTTTGTCTATAATTTTTTATGGTATTTTTAGCGGTTTCATTCATTTTAGGGCTTTTGAAACTTTTGAAGACGGTTTTTAGAATTTAACATCAGGTGACTTTTCTTAAGTAATCATATAGAATCATATATGTCCACATGGAAAAACTGCTGTTAAATGAAAAGATAAAATTGTTTCGTGCAGTTCAATATTGACATCACAGATTGCAAATATAAGCAGTTACTTTAACTGTAAAATCATTGACAACACCTTAAAAACAAAAAAAAGACGTAATAAAAAAAGATTAATAGAATATTTTTCTTAGTATAAAAATAATATTTTTTGTATTATATTTAACACTATAAATATATCAATTTTGCATAAAATTTGCTTGAAAATAGTCTCGGTATTAATACTTTTATATTAATTTCTAGCATATTTTTGTTATTTTTTAATATTTATTTTGTTAATTATATTAACATAAAAAGGACTCGGCACAAAATATGGGAAAAAGTGTCAGTCTAATTGTCTAAGAATTATATATTGTAGTTTTTTACCTTCTGTCCACAAATTCTATAGGTAAAAACAACAGTATTTCATTCCTTGAAGACATATATAATTAAGTGTGATTATATATGATCATATAGAGATGAAATTCATATATAATTGTGTGTAATCCTTTTCTCTCGGACATGCTTTTATTTAGTCACTCTTGAAGTATCTGACGTGGCGTTTCGACGATTACGATTACATTATCGACATTTTTAGAGCTCGTCATCTACTTTGACATATCCTTAATCCCGAATTTTGCGACTGCATTATGTAACTAACGGCTTACACGCGAGTAGACACTGCACTGTTTATCTAACGTGAGCGAAAATTCGCGTAGTGAGAGTCACGGAAAATGTATTCACGAGGAAATATACAAGTACACGCGCTCACCTTCGTATCGCCGAGGGTTGCCTAATGACGGCATTTCTTCGGGAGATTCATCTTGCGAGCGTACCTCAGCGATTCTGGCGTTAAATTACGGAAAGATTAATAACTGTCGGGAAGATTAAAGCGTAGAGACTCGAAACGAATATGCGCTACAATCGCGGTGCCGTTATACGCGGCAACGCGCGCGGGTTAAGATATTTATCACATTAAATAATTTCGTGCCTTGCTCCTCGTGAGATTCGCTCAATCTTAATGCCGTGTGAATGATACAGATTTATGCAGACGCGCGAAGACGGGGAATTGCAAAAATAAATGCGAGGTCGAACGTATATATAAAGTCTGTTTAACTTACGAAATTTCTTCGCTGACGGATGACTCGGCCGAAATTTAATCGGTGCCGTTAGCGGGCGCATGACTTCCTCGCGTATATTTGCCAGCGTGTCCTCCCAAGAGTGAAATTGTGAAAAATTTTCGTCGTATATCCTAATTAGTGGAGCATCGGTAATTTTCTCACTAATGCAACTAATAAGTATGTATGATAATTATTATTACGCTTTTGTGTAGTCTTTGCGCGATTTTCGCACATGACATCCTCGCATGCTCGCAGCTCAGCGGCGACGCTCGTTTGCATATTGTGGCGGACCGTCGATGCGCGGCCACTTGTAATTAAAACACGAAATATTCATAATTTAACTGCGACAATGTATCTTTCGACGTGAAAAATAAACGCAGCAGCAAAGGAGGCAGCCACGTAATTTAATTGGCCCCCCCTCTCTCTCTCACTCTCGCTCTCTTTGGCCGCGCATCAATTAATTGCTTTCGTTACGTTCGTTTTTAGTCGCCGACTGTTGCCGCTCGTTAAGTCTCCTCGTGTGCCTCTTTTGTTACAGCGTCATTCTGCGACGTGGTTTACAGCAGCGATTCCACGAAAACTGGCGTAGTCACATCGCCAGCGTATCCGAATCCATATCCATCCAGGACACACTGTACTTACGATTTCCGAGGAAGAGGAAAGGAACGGGTGCAGGTGGTATTCCAGGACCTGAATCTGTATCATACGTCGAGCGACACGAACGAGTACGTTTCACTTGTATTTCTCCCATTGTATCTCTTAAAACATGTTTATGCTTCGCATTGATTTCCGTTGATTGCATGAAAATTTAACCGATGATTGATTTGCTAAAGGTAAATAAATAGGTAAATAGAGATGCGGTAAATAAATGTAATTCAAGATGTATATATATCACGGAGAGAATTTTATAATTGATATTATTATAGAGTTTTGTAACAGAGAGAAACATATCTCGATATATTTTGAGTTAATATATTCTTCATAATTTCCTGTTCTTCCGCATATTATAAGTAATATTATAAATAATATTTATTTTTTAGAAACTGAAGTGCACTATATACTCTTTAACTTATTATTATTAAGAAAATTACTATGTTTCTCAACAAGATAAAAATTCTACACAATAAAAAAATTTGTGTTAAATTTAACACATTTTACATATTCCAAACAATCCACTCAAAAGACCCCGCACAAACATACAGAAAAAGTGGTTTCAATCAAATTGTCTAAAAATTGGATATATTGGTTTAGTTTTAACCTCCTGATCACAAATTCCATGGGTAAAATTGTCAAACATGGACAGATTTTTTTGCTACAGGTGTTTGAAAGCGGCAATATTAGATTCACGTACGCTGAAGATCCATTGATTAGTTCGATATTGTATGTGGAAATATGTGTGTATATTGGTATGTGTGTATGCGTATGTGTTCATGTTTGAAAAAATCTATATTTGAAATTTTTACCTATAGAATTTGTGGACAGAAGGTAAAAAACTACAATATATAATTCTTAGACAATTAGACTGACACTTTTCCCCATATTTTGTGCCGAGTCCTTTTTGTGTTAATATAATTAACAAAATAAATATTAAAAAATAACAAAAATATTATGCTAGAAATTAATATAAAAGTATTAATACCGAGACTATTTTCAAGCAAATTTTATGCAAACTTGATATATTTATAGTGTTAAATATAATACAAAAAATATTATTTTTATACTAAGAAAAATATTCTATTAATCTCTTTTTATTACGTCCTTTTTTTTATTTTTAAGGTGTTGTCAATGATTTTACTTGAAATCTTCTTAATTTAATCGATTCAATTGATATCACATTTGGAAAATTTGCTTGTCATAGATAGAACTCGGGAACTTCGGGTCTTAAGTCGCCTACTTTACCTATTTTCATAGATATACTTCGTATTATACATTCGTGGACCGAAAGATTGTTCATAATTTTTCGGGTGAGTTTGTGAATTCGCAACTGAGTTTGTGAACTCTTTCTAATGGGAAAATTTTCCTATTGGACAAGACGAATGAATTCACAAACTCACTAAAGAAATTACCTTTCTGAACCTTTCTGAAGAACAACCTTTCTGTCCACGAGTTTCTGTCTATATTGTAAGATAGCGAAAATATAATTTGTCAACAACAATTAAAATCTGATATAATAATTAATTTGCATTGAAATATAAAATATGTAATTTCAATATGTTGAATATCAGTTTAGAATATTTGGATAACACAAACATACTATGTTAAATTAACACTTGGATATATTAAACATTTAACCCACAAGATTCAATTAAAAGAAATACAATATGTTTTTTATTATGTATTGTCAGTTTCTATTAATAGTTTTGTTTTTATAGACTATCAATATTACCATTAAAGACAATTCATCATTGTCAGAAAATATGAAAAATATGGAAAAAACGAAATGCATGAAAATTTGAGAAAGAAGTATTTGAAAAAAAAACTATAATATTCTAAAAAAATATAGTATCATTTGCATTGTTTTATTGATTGTTTATTAGTTAACAAAATATTTATTTTGTTAATTATATTAACACAAAAAGGACTCGGCAAAATATGGGAAAAAGTGTCAGTCTAATTGTCTAAGAATTATATATTGTAGTTGTTTACCTTCTGATCACAAATTCTATGGATAAAAATTACTATACAGTCGACTTTTAAAACATAATCAATTTCGTACTTCACCCGTAACGTAACGTGATGCGATAATATTGTAATGCTGATTACTGGTGACTCGTCACGACATTTAAAGGTCTGTCTATATCTATCCTAACGTTAGTTGTAGAGACACGAAAGAGACATCGCAAAAATCATTTGTCTATAAATTGCAACTAATATAATTGCAATTAATTGTTCAAACATTGTTAAAAACATCTAATCGATTGTTGCAAAACATGCAATTATTGTAAAGTCAATTTTTATGGTCAGTTTGCGACAGCGCTCGAGAATAGTTCCGACTGGTAATATAATCACTTAAAATCAATATTATGATTGATGTAGACAAACTTTAACGAGTTAACTGCTACTCTCTGATTTCCATTGATTTCAATGCTCAACTAAAATTTTAATCATCAAGCATACAGTAAATAAATGCAATTCACGATACATATACTTGTTAACATGTTTCATTGGCTTTCCATGGAGAAAATTTTATAGTAAAAATTACTACAGCATTTTCTAACTAAGAAATATATTAACATTCTGCTTTTGCAACATGGATCGCTCAGTTTTTCATTATTTTAACGAATTTCTTGATGTTAAGTAACGGTTTTATTGTTTTTGTAGTGTCTCTAATACATGAATAAGTAAAAAGTAAGCAACCATAAATTTTTATTTATATAATTATTATAAATAAAGAAATAGTCTCAAAATGTATGCTTTTTATGAAGAAAAATTCATTTTATATTAAACTATTTTCAATATTAGAATGACAATTTAGGTACTTATTTAGGACGCCCTATTTTTTAAAATTTTGTCAACTTTTTCGCTACGTTGTTTTTTTATCATAAATAAATTTTGAAAAATATGGAAAAATCATTATTTTTTACTGTAGATCCAAATAAATTTTAATATCTATTATAATAGTACTCTAGTGGTTTTTTGGATACACCGAATCTGAGGTTAGAATTTTCAAATTTTTTAAAATTTAAAATAAAATAAAATTAAATTAAATTAAAATAAAATTAAATTTAATAGCTAAACTAGTAGGAATCAATATGAACCAGTATAAGTTTTAAAATTTTGTGTTCTGATTTGTAATCAGCGATCTGAAAAATTCCCAAAAAATATAAAGTTAAAAAAAATTGGTTTAATACAAAAATTCGTAACACAAAGAGTTAATTCATTATATCTTTCCGTTCATATATTCATATATATTCAATTAGTATTACTTATATAATTTCTGTTATAGAAACTGCTATTTAAAAGTTAATTAAACTGTTTATTATTTAAAAGTTGATTAAGGTTTTTTAGTAAGATAAATTCTACTGACAATCTATTCCTGCATTACTAGAAAATATAACAAAATTCAAAAGAATTTATATGAAAAACGAAATATTATATAATATTCTTTTCATGTGACTGTATATTTAATTTGTATGTAAATAATTGTATTTACGTTGACAAATATTAAAAAGATTTTTTACAAATATAAAGCCGACGCAGTCGGCTCTAATTGGCTAGATACTTACGTATTCTATGGTAAACAAATGAACAATAAGAACTAGATTACCGATGTAATGAGTATATATTTATATTATGAAATGATAAGACCTTTAAGAGTCAAAGCATGATTATCTTAATATTATAAATTAAATAATTAAATTCAGTTTCTCTTTCCTTCTCTTTGTCTTGCAATCTACACAAACACTTCAATTGCCCAGACGTTTCGATCTTATATCGGATTCATTTCAATGCAAGTAAATACAAATAGAATCTACATAATAAAGCAAGTCAAATGTGTAAGAATGTTAAACCAAATTAAATCAAAGTCAAGCGAGAAAGTGGTTCAATCAATTCCGCGTTCAAACAACCGCAAACACAGCACTGACAAATAGAAATAAACAAATGATGCTATCAAACTAAAGAGAATATCTACGTTGTGAGACAGAGAAACTAAACTTGATTATTTAATTTATAGTATTAAAAGATATTATCTCTTAGCTGAATGATTATCAGATTCTGATTTATGCTTCCATATTTATAATATGAGTGTACACAAATTACAAATCGGAACATTTCAACCATTATTATGGATATCTTCAACGAGATATACAAAAGAATGAATTATAAATTATAAGGAATGTCAGTCATTAAATCAGCTATATTGGCTTTTATTGTCTATTTTTTATATTTTTTATTTTAGTCAAAGAGCCTTATAATTATTTATTGAGATTATATTTAGTCGCTGATGATTTTCACGTCAATACGTTAACAATGTGTTAAATAACTAATGCAGATAGACTAAGTCCGTACGAATCGTAGTTCCGTAGTTTGGTTGTACACTAGCGACCAGATAGGTTGTCTATTATTTATTGTACGAGTTCTGGAACGCATCTCTCTTGTCCAGTGGGAGAATACTCCCATTGGACAAGATGATGCGTTTCAACCACAAATTTACGAGACGGCTAATAGCATGATTGGCAAGGACAGAGATATACTAAGTTAAATACTTTGTCACACAATACTCTAGGAGAGAGCAGTGTAGGAGAAATAAGAGAGAGAGAGAGAGATAGAGAGAGAGAGAGAGAGAGAGAGAGAAGAAAGAGAAAACTCATTAATCATATAATTCGAGACGATTCTTTCTCCTCCTTCGTTCTCTCCATCAACTAGATAATTAGACAAGAAAAACATCTTATTCTCTATTGTCTTGTCTTATTAATGTTGACTTTATCCCTCTCGCGGCAATGTACAGTATATCCTATGTATCTTACTACATCCCGACTATATTCCGAGCAAAAATGTATCTAGTAGAGCAAATTTCAAGACTAGTAGCTAGATAGTAATGACTAGATAAGTTTTTTAGCCAGTCACTAACTCGTGACTGGCTAAATATTTGTACTTAGTTTTTGTCAGGAATGTCAAGAATATCTAGTAACTATACCAATTACATAGATAGTCGCTAGATAAAAAAGATTACACAATAACGAGATAGAAAATTATCGGTAAATCCTGAATAGAAATTGGATATCAGAACTATCTAGTAACTGTACCAATTATAGTTACAAGTTATTTTTTTGAATCCAGCTATTAGATAATTTTTTTAGTACAGCCACTAGGAGAAGTGAGCGTTACATTCCTAGCTAGTAGAGATGTAAGACCCAACTTTTCTATGTCATTACTAGACAATCACTAGATTCAATTTTTGCTCGGATAGATTTATAGAATAGACTGCGCACTCTTACAGGACGATTGATGATAAGATTAAAGGACAGAAATAAATTAAGTCAAATGTTCCTCACACAATACTTTAGAAAATAGCGATGTAGAAGAAAAGAGAAAGAGAGAAAGAAAGAGAGGACACATTGATCATGTGATCCCTTCTCTTCCTTCATTTTCCTCACCAACGAGACAATTAGACAAGAAAAAATCTTACTTTCTATTGCCTTGTTTTACTAATGTTGACTTCATCCCTCCTACAACAATACTATTTAGTCTATTCAGTATATCTGTGGTTCTAAGAAAGAATACAACCTATTTGGCCGCGAGTGTGCCGCAAACACGCGAGACGTGCTACCTGTTTCCGTCGAAAGAAACATGGGGACACGCAGCTGCGCGATCGATTTTCGACGTGGTGCATGTGCCGGATTCATAATGTGGCGCGCATTCGTAGAATGCGCGCGACATCATTGTGTTAGCAGAGCGCCGTACTCTTACGATACATATCATCGTGTCTAGTATCCCTAGTCCATTCTTACAGCACAAAAGCCCCATGCTGCTACGAAAAGTACATAATGTATCAGCACGCGTAACAGACATCGCGCACTCCGCCTCAGACTGCCGCGCGTTAGAGTTACGACAAGTACAATCTCAAAATTTCACGAGACGTTCCGCCATAAGAGGCTTACAGTCGTTTTATCTTATAACATATTACTCGGCGCTTTCCGCTTCTAAAAATGCTGTGCAATGCGGAAAGCGCCGTTGAAATTGTACTTCCAATTTAGCAAATGTACGAGAAAATTGTCGCTCCAAAGATTTTCGAATTTTTGTGATCAACGTGCATCGATGTTGATCTCTTTCTTTCTTTCTTTCCCTCCTTCTTTCTCTCTCTCTCTATCTCTCTCTATCTCTATCCCTCTCTTCCTTCTAGGTCAGTAGCCATTCACCTAAATTCACCCGTTCGTACACATACATACACATACATACATGTCTAGGTACAATATATTGCCGCGCTATCACTATCGGCAACCGCGATTTTATTTAAATCCGACAGAAGAGTCTCGTCTCTATTCCCGAAATCTGGACCGATCTTTCGAGGACTCCTCGAAATTCCGCAGCGGAGATCGACCGAGGGCGTTTCCCCCGACGTGGAGATTGAAGGGAGGACCTATCGTCATGGCCGAAGAAACAGGTCGGCATCGGAAATCCCGGGGAAACTATCTGCGATACAATGCTCGGCCGACAAATGCTGTGCCCGCGATCGCTTATCGTCCTGCTCATTTTCCACGTGCCTGCTCTTAAACACCATCTAATTAGCGTTCGCGCGTACCATTGAACTGACGTTTAAGTGGCACTTTCCCCGCTCTATAATTGTCCGTCCGTCGTGCATTCGGGAGAGAATCAAGAGCTCCTCCTCCTCCTCCTCCTCCTCCTCCT
>NW_022639488.1:668694-672626 GCF_010583005.1 Odontomachus brunneus | reverse complement strand
CCTCCTCCTCCTCCTCCTCCTCCTCCTCCTTCGCCTTCAAGATGATAGTTACGGTCAAATAAACTCCGGGAACTAGGATCGATATAACTCGCGCGCGTGTATAACGGCGGTCGTATTAACTCGCGCGCACCTTGCAGCACCGAAAGTTGACGCGCTTGGTCGGGTACTCGATTATGGAATTGGCAGGTAATATGGAATAGAAGGCTTATTTCTTCTAGAGTCTTTCTCTTTTTTTATAGTTTTGTAAAGTAAAAGTTTGGATATGTTTGACTTTTTGATCAGAAATAGCGTCTGGTTTGTCACTAGAATTTCTTTGTCTACTCAATATATATCAAGCTCCTAAATGAAAACTTTCCATTAATATTTTGTGTGTGATGTCATGTTAAAATTAATAAAAATGACTGATTGTTGTGTATTAAATTGTAGAAATACCAGTGTTAAAGAATTTTATGTATGGCAGTTTTATCAACAATCCTGAAAGATGAGCACAGTATGGATTTCACACAGTTACTAATTCTTGAAGTTTTATACCCAAAAAACATCATCGTATATTTGAGATAGGAGTTATTTTGTTGATCATCTTATAAAATTTTTAACAACTAATTCATATTTACTCTTTCTATATAAAAAGTTAAAATTATCTCCTCTGCAATAGAAAGTTAAAATTAAGAAGTAACTATGTGTTTACAATTTTTCTATCATTTCTATAGCTTAAACTTAAACAATTTTGTTAAAAAATTACTATAAAGATATAAATAAAATAGATGTAACAGAATAAAATAGATGTTTGTTAAACTCGTTTTTTCTATATTTATCTTTTATTTTAAATAATAATAATTAGTTTCAGATAGAATTTTTTTATTTGATAATCCTTAATTCTATCATTTTTTGATCAAATAAAGAACTAGACTAACCAATTAGAAGTCGGAAATATCGAAACTTTTACTTGAGAGATTCTAATTTTTTCTATAAAACACTGTATTCTGATGGCAACTATTGGAAATTGTTAGAAATTGTTACATCTGTTATTATAAAATTCGTCATAGACGTTGAATACCAGGCGAGAAATCTATATAGAGATAAGAACGGTTTTCTGTTTTCATTTCGCCCGAAATGAAAGTTAGATATTGTGGCTACTGAGTTACTCTTGCTTACTTAAACTAAGTTCATTGATGTATATATTCAATGTGCGTTCCTAATATAATTGTATTAATAATATTTTATCGTTCAGTTGTTATTCTTAACTTTCTTAATAACACAAATGAATGAAAAGTTTCATTTGTCATGTAAGACGCGCTGATAATATAGATCATTGCATAGATAACCAGCAACCTGAAAAATTTGTGTAAAAAATGGGATAAATTTTCTGCTGTTTATTATTTTTACTATGTTCAGATTCCTTTTTTTTTATCATGTTTATTTTCGGTATAAAATATGCATGATATCTTTTAATAAATAATCGCAATCTTTTTTTAATGACGTTCAATGATTATAAACAATGCTTTTGCAAAATAAAAAGGCTTGCGCTTTATTGTTTGTGTTATTTATATGCTGCTTGAATTATTTTGATCTATACTATTTCTTATTTTAATCCTCTAATTTTTTTCATTTTATAATTTTTCGTTAATATTTAAATTGCAATTAAATTTTAGGTATTTTCTTTTAATGGACTTTATACACCCAGAGAAAAAAAACATAATGACAATTATACAAATTTTGTATGTAAAATGGATGTACGTATTTTAACAAATTATTTTGTAGTTGTTGCAGCTAAATTGTTAGAAATAATTTTCCGAACCATATTTAGTTGCAATAACTACTAAATAGTTTATTAAAATATATACACACACAAATATAATTCTACATACAAAACTCCATATTAGATCTACATACAAAATATAGTTGTCACCTATATATTTATCACCACCATATGTTTTGTTCTGAGTTTTAGGTAGCATGTCTCTCAATGTTTATACGCTATCATGAAATTAAAATGTGCATTTACATTGTAGCAATGTTGATTTGAAAAAAGGTATTCCATAATAGGCTTCGTTACCCTACATTGTGACGGGCAACCTCGCGGAATTATATTTGCCGAATTATACGCACACGTGGAATTTTCGTCGCTGCGTTATAAAATGATAATTTTGGAAGAACGTTACGCTCGCTCGCGGTTTACGCGCGCCGCGCTTCTAACGTTATCTCCCATTAAAATTTTCGCGAGAGCGAGGTATATCCCATTAAAATAACACGCAAATATCACCGCTTCGCATCGTCGCATCTCTATATAATAGATAGATGCATCATAACATACACGCGCGCTCATAATGCATGTGAGCACAAGAGGAGTGTGCATTCATATGCTAGAGGGGTTTCTTCTGAATAGGACGTGGAGAGGCTCCACGTCGACATCTGATTTTCCTGCCCAGTTTCCTTCCAATCATCCGAGTGGATTGGTCGAAATTCTCCTCGGAGCGCACTGCTCGCGCATTCATGCAGTCGCGCCACACAAATTTGCTCATGTAGGAAATCGCTGCGCATGATCACACGTAGGCCCACGCCTCGCTGACCCAATAACATTCTTTATTATATCCCGTGGTGGTGTTCATTCGCTTGTTTCTTGCGAATTGGCCTGCTAAAAGCCATACATTGTGGATGCCCGCGGGACAATTGCGTAATTATGATACAGTAATCACGGCGTGTTGGGCTTAAATGGAAGCGGCATAATAGAAATGCTCAAACGCTCACCGCAGGAAGGAAACGAGATTATTTTTCAATGCAAATTAATTCATCACGATTCTGTAACACTGAATAATTCGTCTTATTGTTCCGTTAGTTATTCCTAAAAAGGAGGATAAACACGTCACCCCCTTCTTAGTGTTCAGCAGTACATAAAATGCGCGCTTCATTCAAATTGCGCGCATACATTTCAACATTTTTCATCGCCGTGTATTTTCAAAGTTATTCCCTCTGATGTTTGCAACTCGTCTCTCGTTGGCTATGTACGCACTTCGTAACATTATATCGCGTTACTTCGACTAGCCCTTTCATTTTTGCTATTTTGTATCGAGTCCCACTTGAACCATTAGTGATCCTATCAAAATACTATTGCAATTTGCGTTTTTAATATCGCGTTACAAAATAAGCTAAAAAATGTTTTAGAGAAGTTCAGAAACGCTATTTGTACGTATTTTACTACGTGGCAGCTTTGTGAACGTGATTTTCGCTATTTCTCGAAAAGCTTTCAGTGAAGTAGCGCCGCATATTCGCTGATAAATGTAATGCAGGCTCCACCGTAACCAATTTACACGCCGGCGTCTATTGATTCCGAACGCGTACAAATATTTAATCAAAGCGTCCTTCTCTTTCCGTACACTTTCACATTACTTTGCCGGATGTGACTAACGAGGCAGCGACTATCGCGAAGCATCTACAGCTGCAACGCTGTCGTTAAG
This sequence comes from Odontomachus brunneus, assembly GCF_010583005.1. Taxonomy (NCBI): domain Eukaryota; kingdom Metazoa; phylum Arthropoda; class Insecta; order Hymenoptera; family Formicidae; genus Odontomachus; species Odontomachus brunneus. The sequence goes on along the minus strand of NW_022639488.1, from coordinate 669,171 downwards.
GTGATTGGCCTGTAAAACCACTTTCTTAGGAATTTTTCTTTAAAATCTTAACTGCATATTAATGCAAATACTGTTTGTACGTCCGTACAGTTGGGAAAAGATTTATCATTTGAGAGCTAAGATATTTGCAACTAAAGTCGACTTTTATGCGGATTTTAATGTCTTGCATTTAAATATCTATTTTCAATTTGTTAAATAGAATGATTTTATTTTCATTGGAAAACTACTATGATATTAAACACACAGATGTATGTACGAAAATTTCAGAATTATTGGTCAGTTTTCTTTATAAAATATTGCATTGAAAAATTCACAATTTATTTATAATAATACTCGGAGTATATAAATATATATGTACATATTTAAATATTTATATAACTTTTTTAATATCTAGGCATCTTTGTTAGATCAAATTTTACATAAATAAAAAATAATTATGAAAATAAAAAATTAATAATATTTTCGTATTTGTAATAT
>NW_022639488.1:650297-668684 GCF_010583005.1 Odontomachus brunneus | reverse complement strand
ATATATATATATATATATATATATATATATATATATATATATTTCAATATCGCTTCAAATAAACAATTATCATTTAGAAAATAAATTTATAGAAAAGCAATTTTATTTGATAAATAGTATATTTTTCAAGAATTTCTTTAAAGTGGCCGTCATTAAAAATCCGCTACCGAATAAATTACTTCACTTAACATATTACGGATCATGTGCACAAATTTGTGCGTTTTAGGCAACTTGAGACAAAGCTCATTTAACATTTTCTTTCTATTTTCAAATCCGGATTTCCAGAGGAAATCTTTAAAAAAAAATATATGGTAGTCCGTAATATATATGAAATCATCATGCGAAATTTCCACGGCGCAACGCTGAAAAGGCGAAACATCGTGTCTATCATTTGAAAGCGACAATATTATAGCGTAGAAAAGACCGGATCTAGTTGGTTTAAGTAGTATATCGGCTATGTACTTTGTTTATGTATTTATTACGAGAGAAACAGTGGAAACGAAAATGTTTCCCTTAGAGAATATAAGTTTAATTAAAATCAGAATAATATCACAGTTATAGAAAAAACTGATTTAGAAATAGCACCAAATATATTTTTTGCATATATTTTTAAGCATCTCAAAATTGGGTTTTAAGTTTTTTATCTTTACAGTTCGAATGATTTTTCGAGTGACTTTTATAAGTTTTGAACTATAATTTTTTCATATACATCAAAGGATAAGCTTATAAAAAACATGATATTCCCGCCGCGTCAATATAATGTTTTTCCGAATCATAAGGTAACTACTTTCTCAAATTGACTTTTTTTCTTATTTAATCGTACAGAAATTTTCTTTTTTATTAAGAGTCATGAAAGAGAACACAAATTTAATTATTTTTGGTAAAATTATGCAAAAATATATAATGTGTTTAACGATAAAAGAAAAAAAACTTTTGTATGCATGTAGATTGCATCATCAAATCCTCAGACTTTTATGATAATAAGAAATATGTCAAAATATAAAATGCATTGTCGACTATTATTTGTACAAATTCCAAAAAGTATGTTATTAATATATATATTAATATGTAATAAATATACTTATTTATTTATTTTTATTTAGTTATTTACTTTTTTACTTATTCAATAATATAGAAATCTATTTTAATCTTTATTAGAAGCATGAAAATTCATTTATTTTTGGCAAAAAATTATGTAAAGATATGTAATACGATAAAAACAATCACATATAAAACAAAACTATCTACAGTCTATTATTATTTGTATAAGTTTTTAAGTCTTTATACTTTTTTAGTTTTTATTACTATTTTATATGGAAAAATAGGTAATAATAATGATAACTACAATAAAAATTATAGTTATTTACAAAATTAAGTAATAATTATAATATTTTACAAAATTGCTGCCGCGCCATAGAGTAAGACTTCCCGAATTGTAAAAGTTGTAAGAGAATATTCTCTATCGTGAGTGAAGAAACTTTAAATGACGTGTTATTAGTTAGAATGAAGTTTCTTACAAGTATATGATACACTATTTCGGGTAATGAAAGCAATTTTCACTCATAAAATGATTGAAATCATATGGACGGAAGAAATAAAGTTGGTCGCTTTAGGAACTAATCAGGATACATATTTGATAACCTTCTTATTCTCAGTTGTTAGCCATCTTAATTCGGTACCAGAACAAAATGGTCACGCTGCAGCATATTCGTATTTCAGTTATGGAAGAAAACGTACGGTTTACATGCTCGTTACAGAGATAAACAGATAGAGAAAAATTGTCTCTATCATAAGAAATTGTAACTTTGAAACTCTAAAATGTATAGTATCTGACCTCAGATTTCTCCATCTGTACCAACCAGACGAACGAAAGTGATTATCTTCTGGAGTGAATCGATTACGTTATTGCGGCGTTATTTCTCAACAAATTGCAACAGATAATTTGCTCGCGACAAGCCGCGCAGCGAGTTCTCTTGTCAAGAGTTTTCGAGAGGAAGGTCCAGACTCGAGCGTGTCAACTCGATGTCGAGTTATCGTCTAAAGTTTGCCAGCGGCATCGTAAGCACAGAATATAAAATTGGACAACGTGCAACGTGTTGCGGTACACACCACGGTGCGCCGGGACAAATACATCTTGATTCCTGTGTTCTAACGGGACGTGAAATCAGAAGCGAATGGAAATACGGGTCCCACTGGTGGCGCATCTTTTGTCGAGGAAATGAAAAGTTTTTCCTATTGAATATCTTTTGTAACGCGTCGACGATGATGCACATAGCGGCACGCAAACCGGCCGAACTGGGTCAAACGCCCGAGAAGCGACAGTTAACGCCTAATAATTTTTGCAAATAATTAACTCCGCGCTCGCTGAAACGATTGTCCCGCGTAAATTCTATAGTTTAGCGAGAGAGCGTCCGACCGTAAAGCTCGGCATACATACATATGTACATTGTATTTTTCCTGTTAAACAATATTTCCATGTGACACGCGTTTTCCTATGCTATTACATAATATTATGATAAAATAATCGCATACCCGCGCGCGCGCGCGCGAAAGAGAGAGATACTTTATCTCCAATTATTGTAATTATCGAAATTATGGACATTGTGTTGGCTTTCCACAATAATTATTGCGCTCGAAAGTATCAGATTTCGGTCGTTAAACGCAATTGTATATACGTGTTAATTAAATAATTCGTTCCGCAATACGACAAGCGAAGTACTGCAAATATCCGCTCTTTTTCTCTTCTGTTGTAGCTGCGAAGGGGTCGACTCGTTAGTGGCATACGTGCACATAGATGGCAAGAAGGACAAGATAGACTCGTTCTGCGGGGATACACCCCCGCGGCCTATCATGAGCAACGGTCCATGGCTTTCTCTGGAGTTTCAGGGGTTAACATCATCCCGCCATTCGAGAGGCTTTAAAGTGACATATTCTTTCATGGAAAGTAAGTGAACGAATACATCGCCTTTAAGGCAGTTGGTTTGTGATAATATTATTAAAAACGTAATGGTTAATGCAACATGAAAATGTTCAACAAATCTGTGCTAAATGTCTATAAGTATGATTATAATTTTTTCTGTCGCAAAAGAATATCGATCAAATTTACATAATATTAAAAAATCTATTAAGAAATAATCATCTCTCTCTCGCGGCTGTAATGTATAATACTAGCTAGGATTGACTCTGTTCGACATATGTTAATAAATATTGGGAAATTCGGGGTATAATAAGGACTGTAAGGCTTAAATAATAATAAACTATATTATTATTTATTAATTAATTGTGTTAATTAATAATTTTAAACTAAACATTAAAAATAATATTAATAATAAATAATATTAAATAATTAAAAATATTAAGAAATAAATAAATCAACTTTATATTGCATTAAAGATTCCTTGATATTTCTATTATAAGAAAAACATAAGTTTCAAGCTATGAAAGAATAGTTGAAAAGGACGAAATTATTGTTTTCTTGAAAATTAAATTCATTATGTTCTACGCCTAAATAAATGGGGTAAATATTAATATTAGTAGCGATTTTATTAATTTCAGTAATCTTGACATGTATAATCAAGAACATAATTCTAACTAACTAAAAGTTTTAGCCGTCGCTCGTTGTTTATTACAAAGTTATGAACAGCTAAAGATATTGATTGACCGATACTTGGAACATGACACGATAAATGTACGTAAATATAATTCTTGAATAAATTTCCTAATTTTTCTGAATCATAAGAAAATCTGTTACCTTTGTGTATACGAATGAGTCTATTATATAATAAAAAAAATGTAAAAATTAACAAAGAACCCTATGCAAAGTTTGTTTAAGATAGTTAAACAATTCTTTCCAGAAAGATCTTTCACCTTTCTGAATGAATGAATTTGCTATATATTATGGATACAGAAAATGCACAAAATAATATCTAGTATCTTTCAACTGAAAATATTATGAACACTGATAAAAGCACACAGTAACCAATAAATGCTTACTGTGAAACGTTTTAAACATTTTATTGCACCTTTTAAGGAGTTACAGAACTTTTGCGCACGGGAAAACGGGTCTTCGCTAAAACGCTTCAATTCACTATTCAGTAGTAAAGACTAAAGATGTACAGGATGTCCAGTAACTTGCGGCGCAGCCGCGGTATGTAGGTAGAGCAAATCAATTTAAGCAAAAAGTACTCCACTATTTTTCAAATAACCACTTAAAATTTCAAGATATTAATAGAAGAATATTGACAAACAAGAGCGCGATGTTATCCCTCTTTTCTAAATATCTTTTTCTAGTAAATCTTCTTTCTTGATAGATGGGTTTAATCTCCCTATACAACATTATGACGTCTTAGAGACGTCTAAAAGACGTCTTAAAAAATTATTGGAAAGATGTCTTATAGCTTAAACATATTTTTTACTTTAATAAGCAAAACTATTTATTATCAGGAACTCTAGAACTATTAGAAAGGAAGCCAGAACTCTTAATAGATTTTGAGTTTCCACTAAGTGAGACACTTGCTTCACACACACGTATAACTTAAGACGTCTTCAAGACATTATTTAAAATATGAGACGTCTTTCTTAAGATATATGTATATATATATATATATATATATATATATATATATATGTATATATATATATATATATATATATATGCGTATGTGTGTTATCATAAATTTTTTTATAATTACAATATATATATTTATATATATTTATATATCATATATTTTTTTTAATACGCATTAAAAAGAAAAAAATGTTTTATTTATTATCGTTTATTTGCTGCAGATGGTTGATAATTATGATTAAACTGTGGATTTGCTCATTCATTCTGTTCATGGTTAGGATCAGATGACAGCGAGCGGATAATGATATTCAGCACATCCTACATTTCAAATATTAAAATATATATTGCCGAATATAATACTGAATAGCGGTATTTGGTATATGATTTAAAGCATATGATGTCGGATACCATCACTAGTCACTAGTACCTGATCATCGGTATTTGATCTTGTGAGCAGGATAGATGAGCAAAACTAGAGTCTAACTATAATTTTGAAGAACCAACTTGAGAGAGAGAGAGAGACAATTTAAAACAGCAACAACTAACTGACTAAATTATAAAAATGCATAGTATGTGTATAAATTCATAGTGTGTGTATAAAAATTCACAATACTTCTTTAAGATTTTGATATGTTTTCCGTCCATGATGCTCGTAAAGGTTAAAAAGTTATGATATTTGCTATAGTAATAACATCTAATGCATCTAATAGTGCATGTAATAGTCGGTATTGTAGACAGTTATATATAGTTTTAAAAATGTCACTCAATAAACATTATAAAGACGTCTGAAATAAGATGTCTGAAATAATACGTTTATAAGACGTCTTTAGATAACATTTTAAAGATGTCTTATCTATGACATCTTTAAGACGTCTTTTAGACATGCATCTTGTCTAAACCTCATGTCTGGGTCTTCTTGGACTATAAAAAGGCTTAGCTTTTTATTTAAAGGCTTGGCTGTATTCATCAAAAGCATCAGTAAACTTAGCCTTTTGCCATATTCTAACTATTCGGGCTCGAAGGATAATGTTAATGGGATTTTCATCAGTCAAGCTTTTGTGAAAAAACCGAAAATCGTCCAAATTGCCGGTTTCATTTCTTGAACGGTTTTGCTTCTTATGATAGCTTATTCATAATAATACGATAATTCCTTGGTAAGAAATTATCTAAAAGTTTTCTTTTCCCTCCGAGATGTTTTATCTTTTCCAGATTACAAAGCGCCGAGCATATTTGTTTCTTCATGTACGCAATGCAGTCTTTTTTAAAAATGGAGTACTCCGGATCATATGAATCAGAATGTAAAAGCATATGGAAAGATTTACTATCACCATCACGAATATAATACCGATATATAATATCATACTTTTCATATGAGCATTCAAATATCTCTACAATATTCCATTTGATTCCATTTTTCCTGCGTAACCTGGTGATTTATTTGGCATTTATCTTCATGATTTTCATACCACTCTTTATACTCGTATATTTTATTGCGATTTTCAAGATTTACATTCTTTACAATATAAACATTTTATGACAACTTCCCCAGTTGGATAACCGATAAAATTTCTTGTAGAGATTTGAAGCTAACTTCCATCGCTAGAAATAATTATATTATTTTCATCTACACTCCTTTTTCAACTTTTACAGCAACTGCATTCTATTCATAGATATATTACAAATGGCTTCTGCAGCATTTCAGGTTGAAATAACAATGCAAACGTATGTTTTTGTGAAAAGAAATGATAAAAATCTATTAGTCCCGAGAATATTGATACTCGCGAGTCCTATTCCCAACACTCTTATGATAAATATAAAAAAAAATCTGACGTTAATGTTAAATGAATGCACAACTGTTCGAAGACACAAATCTATTTATATAATTAATGCCATACTATTTACAAGTAACTTTAATTTTATATACTATTATATATATAATATTATACATAAGATGTATTTTTGATGAGTAATTGTAGAGGAATCGACATCGTTATCACATGTTTTATATCGCACAATTTGTTAATACAGTAAAAACTGATAAAAAGTTTATTGTTTTATATGCAATTATATTATTTTTATAAATTTTGTAGTCACTAGCTATCTGAAGTTTTCTGCAGACAGTCCGGAAATACTAAGCGTCGAGTTATCATTTTTCCTTTCTCTTGCTTCGCCGACGAAGGCGTTTCCATGAAATTTATTTTTCTTTGATTTTCCTGAATGTTATCTATGCAGTCCACTTAGTGTTTGAAGTCATAGTTTAATTGTATGCTGGTGTAAAGAAACACAGTATTTCAAAGCAAGAAGCGTTTAAAAAGGAATCGCATATGCGATTGTCCTTCCTTTGCTCTTTGTAGGTAGTGTCCGTCTTTGTGTTTTACCGACTGGCTACCGAGCTGGTTCCGATTGGCTACTCTTGGCTTGAAAAATGTGAAAAAGCTCTTCTTTCTATGAAAAAAGGACTGTAGTCAACATAGAACCTAGGAAAACGATTGCAGATTATTTCAATAACGTTAGAGGAAGACAGAGAAAAGTCGCAAAATTCGTCTCTCTGTTTCTACTTCCATTTTTTTATGTTCCTCACGTTAAAAATAACATTTTAAACTCCTACTTTTTGCTCCTTTCTTGCAGAAAGTTTCTAAAGAATTATTTTATTAAAAAATGTAAAAAATCGATTGTTTCGACCCAAGGTGCTATAATCACTTAAACAAGTTATTGGCGATACACCTTTATATCCTGCGACTTTGTTATAGCCTGTTCTCTAGATCCCCCTATTGTACATACGAGAAAATGCATACTAATACGCACTATTGAGAAAAAGTTACGACATCGGATTTTTTTCGGATTTTTTATATTGGTTATAGATCCTTAAGAGACTCGTATTAATAATTGTTGTCTAAAACTTATCTTATATAAGATATCTTAGATTTTTATTCACAGTCAGGTCCAAGTATCAATTGAATTATGAAATATGTGACATTTAAATCTGTAATCACACGATTCAATTGAAAGAAAAATTTATTTAATTTTGAATGCAAATCTGAGCATCTCATTTGAAATAAGATTTAAGTAATAACTACTAATACGGGCTTAAAATTCTTTAGCTATTTTATTTTTAGAAAGATGACTAACCAAGAAACACAAAGAAAAATATAGGACATGTAAAATTGCCAAATCTTCACAGGTTAATAATTATTTATTTACTTTAATTGTTATCAAAAAATTGTGCATTTTTACATAGCAATTTCTCGAAAATCAAATAGCTAATGATCTTGTAAAGTTTTTATAATATTTCTAGTCTTTTAATGTCGTTTTCATTAAAAGCAAGAAGACGTAACAGCATTTGGTTCGCTGGAGTTAAAAACGTAATATCAACAGCAGTGCTTGTACATGCGATATATACAGGATGTTTCGTAAGTAGTAATACAATCGGGAAGGGGGATGAAAAATAAGTTGAAAATATAAAATAAAGTTTTTTTCATGAGACTCTGTTTTCGAGAAAATCGATTAAAAAAATTTGCCGGATACATGTGCGTTTAACTATGTCTCGACTTATTAGATTTCGCTGTAGACTATTAGGCAATCAAGAATATATGAAAGGATATTAATGAATTTTATCACCTCATATTTAATAATAAGTATTAACTCATAACGAGAAGAGTAAAGCAGTAGGACTGATACAAAACAATCCGGAACATTGAGAGTATTTATAAACACAAACATAAACATATTTGTAAACATATATATAAACATATAAACGTAAACATAAACACAAATATGAGCAGAAATAATAATCTACAGTGAGATAAGTCGATAACAGTTATCGATATTTTTCTAATTGTGTACATATATGTAGATTGTATTTTCATTAATATGCTGTGAAAATTTGAAAATAATTAAGAAAATAAGTTTATGGTTCATCTATCTTAACTTATTAGGCCTTTTAAGGTCTAATATATATAATTATATATATTATATATATTATATATTTTATATTTTATATAAATTATTTTATTTTATATTTTATATTTTTTTATATATTTTATATATTTTAATTATTTAATATTTTATATTTTATATATATTATATATTTTAAGTACTTCCTTTTTATAATTTTTTATATTTGCAAAGTAATGATAAAATATAATCATCGATATAATACTATCAATTTTTCTTAAATAGAGTTATATTATTCATTCTAACTCGTAAAACAGTGATTCTGTCGCTGAAAAGGCCGATCTTATGTGCAGCAGAATCATTGAGGAAATTGTATAAAACAAAAGAAGCAAATTTTATGTTCTAAATTTTTTATCGATGTCATCTTAAAGTACAAGATTGGCCCTGTATTTATTATCATGTGTGATTATAAAATTTATTAAATTCTTTAGCCGAGACATACGTGCAAACGTGAATGTTCTACATAATTAAACACATTCAGAAAATCGTATTTCTCAACGGTCAATTTCATTTTGGCCAAAAAAATCATCATCAGAAGCGTCTTTTAAGACTATTCTATGAAGAAAAAAAATTATATTTGAACAGGATCGATGTCTGAGCTCTCTCTTTAAAGGGTTAACAGTTAAAACTATATTTTTCCCCCTTTTTATTTGCCGTCGTCAACCCTCTTCACCCCAGGCTTCGCGATTGATTCGGAGCGAATCTTTTGGAATTCTGTGGGTTACGCGCCCCCTCGGATCTGTACGTGCATTGTCCTACCGTAAATCGATCCAGGCGCGTTCCGGTCCAGATGGACGGCGAGCATCATTGAGAATAAGTTATCGATGTAGAACGTGTTCGCGGCGCACGAGATCAGGCCATGACGTACGATCTTATATTCGTGAACGGGGCGCGATTCCGGGCTTTTCTCTCGGGCACCTATGTCCCGTCAAAATTTCAATTTCCGCCGAGCATTCTATCGCGATAGCAATGCGTCTCCCCTCGTTCCGCCGTTTATCACTCGCAGGTGAGCTCAGATTGTAACGTACACGCGTTAGGCGGCTCCGGTGGCGGAACAAATGGATGGCGAAGAGTGTGTTCATCTTGCCGGGAAGCGTTTGAGAATATCGTGAAGGATACGCGCAAAATCAGGAAAGTGCATCGCGAGAGTCGCGCATCGGCGAGAGTTTGCGGCTGCGATAGTGCGGGAGGACGATGGTGGGAACCACCCCTAAAAGAGAGACAGACGCGGACAATCTGTCTCAAATATCAAGCTAGAAAGGAGTGGGGGCGCAACTCCGCCGTGCCGTCACTTAAAGGATGAATATCGCTCGATTATGCCGAGTATTTTATCGCTCTCGGCTGCCGGCCATCGAGTAGACTGGAAAGTTCGCGCGCTATCGCATAATTGAAACGCGGCAAAATGGATCCTGACCTATTTGCGACAGTGGAAAGAGATACGGCGACGAAGTTCTGGTGAAGTCGCGCGCGTTCTACGCTCTGCGCGCGCCGTATTATGGAACGTTAACGGCGAGTTTAAGTTTAATTTTTATGAGCAGGACGTACTATCCCCTTCCGCCTACCACCTTCTGCCACCCCCTACCGTCTCGTGAAACTTGGCGGCTGAATTATCGTGCCGGGAGGATGCGGGCGCGGTTCGGCCCGCTCTCGTTGTTCGGGGCCCACATAAATAGATCCGGGAGGATCCTCGAAGAAGACGATGATGGAGTCGTTCTAGAAATCGAAGTAGGCATTCGGCAATCGAACTGGAACGGACACCGAGAAGAGATTCGCAGTCGCGCTGTTCTCCCTTCTCCGGCCCTCCCCTACGTCCCTCCCATGCAGGAAACCAGACGCGGGTTTCACTCCCGAACTGTCACAAGCACAACGACGTTCCCGCCGACGAATCGATATGACGGGTCTTAGAAAGGACCCACCGATCCCGTAGGAATAACATTCTACACACTGACTAGGACATTTCCTGAGGGAAGGCGAATGTCATCCCCGGACTGATATGTGCGTGTCAGTCGAGTCTTGCGATACATCCGTAGCCCTGTGCGACATCCCTAGCCCTGCGCGACATCCGTCCTCTCTCGCCCTCCTTCAGCCGCGCGATCGTCCTTAATCATTATGATGCCATCATCATTGTCGTCGTCGTCATCGTCGACGATTATATACTCGCATAAAAAATTTTCTGGGGTCTAATTGGTATCTAATCTGATTTCCCAAAAAAATCATGGGATCTGATTCGAAAATCTGCGAAGATTCAGATTAGAAGTTTCAAATTCCGGATTATTAATGTTTCAAAAATACGTTTCTAAGGCTCATATTAATAGTCATAATTGAAACTTGTCTTATGTCAAATACTTAGATTTAAATTTAAAGTTAAGTGAGAGCTTCTTGATTGAATCGCGCGACAGCAGATATAAATATAACTTATCATAATTCAACTAAAAAACTTGGATTTGCTTCTAAAAAAATCTTTCAGTACCTCATCTGAGATAAGTTTCAAGTAACAACTATTAATATGGGCTTAGAAGGTGAAACCCAAACAGATCTCATTTTTTATACCGAACGTTTTCTTAAAGTTCTCTTTTTTTCGATTTCTATTTTATATTTACGCACGCGTTGAATAAAATATTTGAAATGTTTTGAGTATTTATTATGTATATTTGATAAATATTTTATAAATATTGCGATAAAGTAAGTCGCCACGTGACAACGAGACAGCCAATCAGCATCGCGGATAGGAGAGAAAGGATAAAATAGAAACTGAACAAATTATGGGAAAACGTTGAGAACAAATGGAATCATTTTTTGGTTCTGTTACAATCGCAACTTTATTTATTTGAAAAATAAATATATATCTCAATTAGATCGCAGAACATTTTCTATAGTTGATAAGAATGAGATTCTCAATAAATATCGCAGTATAATACATTTATTTTGGATAATTTAGATAGTGGGATCGAAATCTATACAAGATCTGGAAATATGATGAAAATAATTATATTATAACGTTTAATATTATGTCAAAGTTTTGTATTTGAAGTGAAATTATATAAATTAAAGAATATAAAATATATTTTCTTTAACTTTTTCACAATTTTTTGTAACCACTTCGCCTGAAATTAAAGAATGACTGATTTGGAAATGTTTAGGAAATTCCTATGCGTGGGGCTCTAATTAAAATCAATATAGAAATTTTCAAACGTGTTCAAATATAGAACAGATTCCGATCAGATTACTCAAAGCTTATTCCAAATAAGTGTATCGTATTGCGATACCATTGGGAATTCCACTCCTAGACAGCATAATAATTGTCTAAAATATGGCTTAGAGATATCCTAAAGATATCTAAAAGAAGTAGGACATTTTTCATACGTTTATGTAAAATGTCTTTTAGACATTTATGCTATTTAGATTCTTATCTCAATTATAAAAAAAATTTCTTGGATATAATTGGGATTATTCTGATTTACCAATGAAATAAAGTTGCGATTTTAAGTGATAAAATTAAACAGATTCCATTTGCTATGCCTCAAAACTTTCTTCGATCTCTATTTTATCCCTTTCTGCGATACTGATTGATTGTCTCGTTGCCACGGCTCACGGCTCGTTTCATTCCTTAGATGCTGTACTAACGATTTCAATAGTTTGTAATTAAATGATTCGCGGATAATACGTGTTTAGTTATTTTATGCATTATGAGATTTGTTATTAATTTATCTCCACAAGACGAAGAATATTATTATTACACATCGTATAAAGATCGTAATTTCAAATATATTTATAATAATAAAGTTCAATATCGAAAAAGTATCGTGTTAGCGCATTCTACAGAGTAAAAAAAAGTTAATAACGTTGTGAATAAAAATAAATAATAATTTTGTTATAAGTTTCAAATATTTTCCTGTAACAAAAGAAATATGTGTATGCGAGTATAAAGAGATATAAGATTTATTTTTTTAATACAAGTGTTGTGTATAGCCACATTTTTATAATTTACCGATTGTTAACTGAAAATAATTATATTAAAACGTTTAATATTATGTCAAAATTTTGTATTTGAAATGAAATTATATAAATTAAAGAATATAAAATATTCTCTTTCTCTCTTTAACTTTTTCTCAATTTTTATGAAATTATTTCGCCTAAAATTAAAGAATAACTGCATAGATCAAACAAATAACAAAAAATAAGCAATATCTGATAAATATATATTAACTATCAATTTCTATGATAACGGCAATAACTGTTTTAACTATCGTCGTTAACACCGTTCTTGTAAAATTATGATGTTCCAGGATTTATTATAATTTTTAGTTTTATTCAAAACTTATGTTATAATTCATAACATATAAAATTCATAGAGTAAGAACACCATATTTAAATATGGACTCATATTAACTGATTTATTGAGAAAAACAGATGTAACAAATTAAATGAGAAACTTTTGTTTGAGTTTTCCATTTAGAATCGTATTTTTGAAACATTACATTTTTAAATCGAATCTTTGTAAATTTTCCAATCAGATCTTAATTTTTTGGGGAAATTCAAATAGATCCTAATTAGATTGCAGAATATTTTTATGCGAGGAATATGTTTCAAACATGCGATTCTAGGTATACAACTTAAAGTTTTGCCAATAACCTATCTGATGTTTATTTTACATTAGAACTGAACAAAAAATATTCTAATTCTTTCCAAATAATTTCATTATTTCATTATTTCATAATTTCATTATTTCAGTAAGATATTCAAAATTTTAAAAATACTTTATTTCCTTTAGCTTTTATTCTATTAAATACAATGGTTGATATAAAAATGGGATTCCCTATTCGGTATTATTGGTGTACCAACGTTACCGACTGGAAGCAAAAGTTCCCAATGCATTTTTGTTTGAATTTTAGATAGAGATTTCCTGTTTGGGACAAGAGTGAGGTTTCCAATTAATAATGGAATAATCAGTTTTGGGGCAAATTTCTGGTCGGAATCTATACTGTCTCGGAAGATCTTGGGAAACTTCTATGCGGGCATCGTTATAGGAAGAAGTCGCGACAACCGACACAAATCTCGCGCCTTTTCGCCATTGTAGCTAAACTTAGCAGTCAACAGCGACGACAATGGCAGGCGAATAATCTCGAATTGTCATAACGACAAACACGCTGTTGCAAAGGCGTGGAATTTATGACGTCTACTCGCTGCAACCCGCCCTTCTTGCAATTAGTCCCGTCTTCCTACGTCGGTGGTAAATTAGAGAGAGCCCCTCGTCGAAAAAGCGAGTCTGTCTTGGCGTGAGATTCCCGCTCACGACGCTTCGTTTCGCCTCATCTTGGTCCTGACGCGATAACGACGAAAATCTATTTCGCCGTTTCCAAGCATCGATTGCAGCTTATTTCCTTGCCTTCCCTTGCCAGCGCGACGCCATGGACGGTGTCACGTCAAACCCATCGACATTTCGCGCGGAGACTTATCGCTACGTCGATTCGCGCAGTCGTTTAGTCACGAGACGCCCGCCAAGGAACATCGACCGGAAGTTTTGGAATTCGGTGGGACGAGCCAAATATCGTCGACGGCGAATGGCGGCGGCGGCGACGGCAGTTAGCGAGCGACATATTCTTCGCGACGCGACTCGAGCGAACGCGACTCGTCGTGAGACGGTGACGGATTTACGAATCCATCGTCGGCAACAAAGTAGGACACCGCTTTCGAAAACAACGTCGTCGTCCTCGTCGTCGTCGTTGCGCTCCGCTCCGCTCCGGTATTCGAGTATTCGCGTTCCCGTGTTTGTCTCGCGTGTTATATCTACCTATCTGTACGCGCCGCGTCGTGCCAGCATCAACGTTCGAAACTTATGGCCGTATTAGCGGTAACGCTTTAATGTAACCTGGCGTATTCCGCTTTCAAACTTCGCCGGAGTTTCAACGCAATATTTCTGACGAACTCGACAAAGTTGATACGGGCGCGCGCATCCTACGTATTGTTGCGTCGAGCCGCGGCGGGAAGCTCGTCGTCTCGTTCGGCTTCTCTCTCGTTCGGCTCCGGTCGGCTCTCGCTAACTTCGATCATCTATTAACTGCTTAACTTTTTAAACGAACCTAAAGCTACGTAAGCGATACGCAGCAGCAACCGCCGGCGATGCCTGGCGACTGGTAGACGACGAGCTGATTGCGGAATGCTCCTCCAATGCGTTGACTGCAATATCCAAGCAATGCGCCCGAAGTGCACACGCAGACAATTTTTCTCGAAGATATGAACATTCATTAACCCAAGAAATGCTATAATAGTCTTGCCTGGTTGGAAGCAACTTTACGCATAGAAATTTCCCAAAATTTCCGCAAATACAGCATAAATTCTGATTAGAATTGCTTCAAAGCTGGTTATTCTACTACGATACTAATTGAGAATTTCATTCTTGTCCCAAATATGTATTCCCTGTCTAGAATCTAAACAGATATACTATAGAAACTGTTTGGAATGTATGACATAGGAGGGAGATCGCTAGATGCACCATATTTCAGAATTTCGAAGTTGTAAGTTCGACAATTAATTCTCATACAATTAATTATTACGATTAATTGAATACATATGACAAGGAGCATCTTTTTCTATGTGTTAATGCTCACTATGATTCTGTTAACACCATATTTTGTTTTGTAATAACTAAAATACGAACATGCAGCAACATGGCCGTCTTGTTCTGATATCGTATTCAGTTGTCTAATTGCGCAAAGTAATAAGGATATATATATATATATATATATATATATATATATATATATGTATATATATATATATATGATATATAATATGTGTACTGGTGAGTGGTTCCGCGGTTTCTATGAAAAATCGTTGCAGCTCTCCTGCCGGTTAAGTTTATCTCATATGCTCGATTTTAATCATTTCATGAATGAGAATTACTTTTATTATTTGAAACGGTATATATATTTGCAAGAAACTTTATTCTAATGTTTATCTTTATTCACTCACGATGGAGAATATTAATACAAAATTTCAAAAAGCTCGAAAATTGATTTTGCTACTATTAAATCAGGTTTTTTCAACTTTTTAACTGTAATATTATCCCGATTTTAATGAATCTCAGGAAGAAGTATCTGTATTTTAAAAAGACTGTTTCATCTATCTGATTTTGTATCTATTGCTCTTTTCAAAGTAAATACTAAAAAAGCACATGAATAATACATTCATATTATTGGAGTCATATGGACCAGATCTCCCCTACTTGGCAATGTTTGGGAATTTCCCATACGGAAGCCTGTATAGATTTTTTTTTAATTTAATTGGAATCCAATCAGATTTCCCAAAAAAAAGATGATAGATATTTATTGGGAAATCTACGAAGCTATAGATTAGAAATATGTTTTAAAAATGTTATTCTGAATATGAAATTTAAACAAAATTGGAAAACACGATTCTTTGTAGGAAATCCCATTTTCTTTACCGAACATTTTCTCAAAGATTTTCGATTTTTGTTATATTAATGTTAAACAGAATATCTGAAACATTTTGAATATTTACGCATACTTTACAAGTATATATATTCAAACTGTTTTAAGTAATTTGCTTAATTTTCTTTTGAAATAAATTATAAATCCTTGAATAAAACAATATATATTATATTTTTTAGTTAATAAAACAATATATATTATATATTTTAGTTCAACTATAAAGTTTTAACAATATATTAAATATTCAAGCTGTAATTATTTACGATTAACAATCACTAAATTATAAAAATGATTATACAACAGCCTATATTTAAAAGAAACAGGCCTTATATTTTTATAAATTATAATTATGAAAATACTAATTATTATTTTGTTATTCTCTGTCTCCTCTCTTCTTTTCATTTTTCCTACACAACTTTTTTTTACTTTTGGGTTTCTCACTTAGAATCGTAACTTTAATTATTTGGGAAAAAAATCGGAATAGATCCCGACTAAATTGCAGAAAACTTTCTATAGCGGGATTCTCAATTTTTTTTAGTATTGCACTCTACGATTTACTTATTTGGGGTAATCACTATTTGACATAATCGTTTGACATAATTTGATCGGAATTTGTTATACTTGGGAATATTCGGAAAATTTCTATACGGGACATAATTATTTTGGGGAAATGGATTGAATCCTAAATAGATTTCAAGACTTTTTCTATGAAATTTATAATGCAAAAAAAAAAGATTTCTAGGAGAAACAAGAAATTTATAGAACCGAATATAAAACTGTGTGTACACAGAAATATTTTTTCTCAAAAAATACACAAGTTTTACAATAGCTTTGAAACATGTGTGGAGAAAAATTCTCTACTGAATTATATTTTTTATATATGGCATCCATTGTTTTATTATCAAACAGAGAAAAAAGGTTGAATTAACCTAAAAATGAATGTGTGTGTGAATAAAACTCGGTGTTTATCGGAGGAAACTAAATTTTTAGTTTTTAGAACCAAATTTAGTTTGTAAAAAGTAGAAATTTTGTTTCTTTTGACCAAAAATCAATTCGACATATTTATTTATGTAATTGATTTGCAAGTTCCTTTGTAAAAAATGGCAAGCAATGTAAAATTTTACTAAATAATAAAATGATTGAAATGGTAACAATTGCCCATCACGATTTAGAAGCGTAACAAATATTCCGTTTTCCTTCAGTTTTCATAGACGTATATATGTAGTAGTATTATATATTACATAATAGTTATAACCCAGGATAAAACTTTCTTCTATTCTGGCATTAGAACGAGCAATTCAAGCTGCAACATAGAAAATACACGTATCAGTATAGGATATTTTTTACTTTTCTGCTACTTTCTTCTATGTATGATAGATTTCTATATCATCTGATTATATATAAATTGTATCCGATCAAATACGTACAATTTGTTTATTGCTGCCTATATAAATTTTTTAAATTATACTATTAATATGCTGTATTATTAAAAAAATTGTTTACGTACAATGAGAGAAAAAAATAGTTGATCTAACTAAAATTACAGTTATTTTTTATCCCAAATATATTTCTGACACGAAAGTGGTAGCAGTAACGTGCATATAACATTATTATCACTAATATTAAACTATAATTTAATTAAAAAAATAATAATAATAATAATAAAATAATAATAATAATAATAATAATTTCCTTGACCATAATTTATAGTAATTATTTTTCTATGTGATTATAGTTAAAAATACGAAACGTTTTTCCCTTAATGCAGTATGTAGAGAGTGAGGGTTCCGCGAAAAAAGGACGAGTCAAAGGATCGACCCTTTAAATACCACCTTGGAATAGAGACCGTTTTGCATTCCGTGGAGTTATTCCGCGCGAATAGTAAAACGAGGTGCCGGAATCGTTATCGTTGATTACAATTGCAAAGTCGGGCGAGGCCCCTTCTATGGAGGAGGTGGGTCAGGAAGGAAGGAAACGAAGGGAGCTCGGCCGAACATTCGGATACGCACGGTGCCGAACTGCGAGAGACGGCGGGAATCTTTTGTAATGTAGATCGCGGCACGATTTTACGACAGTTATACCAGCCCGAAAGTGTGATAAACAGCCCGCATGCAGTGCCGTGTGCCCGCATAGGTATGTAGGTAGTCTAAGTATACGACTCGAGACGCCCTTGGCGGCGTACCGCCCACGGCTGACCGGACTTTGGGATAGAGCGCCGTGGTGGTCGTCCGTGGAGTAACATAAATTGCCAGCTCGTATATACTTGAACATTCTTCAACGGCCGGGTATTATAAAAGTTTTCGCGAAACTTTATCAATTTTACGGATACGCCACGTGTACCGGAAAAAAATGAGCAAGCGTTTACTGCACCTCTCTCTCTCTCTCTCTCTCTCTCTCTCTCTCTCTCTCTCTCCC
>NW_022639488.1:631808-649018 GCF_010583005.1 Odontomachus brunneus | reverse complement strand
CTCTCTCTCTCTCTCTCTCTCTCTCTCTCTCTCTCTCTCTCTCTCCCCACCTCCCTTTCCATCTCTCTCTTTTCCTATCAGCCTCCACCCGCTTTGATCGTCTCTATATACGCGAGCACGTACGTATGTCGCGCACCTGTGGTACAATCGTGCACGAGTAGGTGCTCGAATTCGTATATATCCACTGGCCGTACGTATGGGACGACACCGAACTCAACGAGATATTTTCAGCGACTGCTACGCGAGTCCTCCAATTCCGATCTCGCCAAAATACGGTTCGCGGTTAACGATTGACAATCCGTGTGAGAAGCAACGACACATATACATCGGCCAAGAATTCGTATATCTCTGCGTACATAGTAGGGGACGAAATTGGCATTGGCAGTTTGAAATAGAATGAGAAAGTTGTTTTGAGACTTTTTCTTTTTTACTTTAATTTAGAGCAGCAGTTAAGAGCCGCCATGTTCCTAATATATATATATATATATATATATATATATATATATATATATATATGTGTGTGTGTGTGTGTGTGTGTGTATATATATATATATGTATTATATATATATATATATATATATATATGTATATATGTATATATGCATATATATACAGGGTGTCCTAGATCACCATTCTTAAACTTTGTAAGAGCGCAGAACAGATTGAAGTGAACAGATTGAATGGAAGAAGTGAGCAAGAAAATCCCATATCGTTTTGCAATATTCACAATAGTTTTCGAGAAATTAATTTTAGAAAATTGCGTGAAAAAAGGAGTACTCGAGCCGCTGAAGTCACTCGAGGTCTAGCGCGTTTCAGTTGGTCAAGAAATAGATGGCGGCAAAAGACGGAACAACGTGTCTGCCTGTGCTTAAATCGCTACGCTCCTACGTCTTGTCGCACCGCGCCGAAACCTCTTGACAGTCGTTTTAAGCTAGAGTGAGAAAGGAATAGCCCCAAAAAGCTTCTTCACTTTGTCTCAAATTGCCAATACCGCCGCTGTATGGAGAGAATGCTTGGTGTATTTAGGAGAGACTAAGTCTAATTGTGTATGTTTATGACCTAAGGATTATGTTGACTATGTGCTTTATTTATCGTGAATGGAACAATGGAGGCGGATGTATAAAATGGTTTTTAGCATATAGGTACTTGTCTCTAAATGTTGTTAAAATTGAAATAATATTATAAGTTTAAAAGTAGAAACTCATTTAGTTACCGACGATTAAATTGTCATACGTCCCGACATTTTGTGCTAATATTCTTCATTGTAAATTAACTTAAATTAAAACTTAAATTAAAACTTAAATGTGTTATTAGTTAGTATGAAGTTTTCTTCAAATGTATGATAAAATGTTTTGGATTATAAAATAAATTTTCATTCATAAAATGATTGAAATATGAACAAAGTAAAGTTGGCCTTACGCTAATATAAATAAAAAATAAAAATTACTATATTGTGGTTATCGGAAATGTCTTTATATCCGTTTCCGAAGCTAAACAATAATAGTAAGGTATACTCTTATTACAAAACAACTTTAAACGACTAAATATTTTTCAAAATATAAGATCATATGCATTTTATATGTATTTTTCTTACCCTAGGTTGCTCGCCAACTTAATATGGTACTAGGATAAGATGGCTACATTGCAGCTGTTTTTTTTCAATTATTATAGAAAAAGCTATGCAGTTTAGAGGATCGTTACTAGTACAAAAATATATAGAATGATTTTTTCTATTATGTCTGTACAGTCAACCACAAAAATTATTTGTCTATAAAATTATAACGAAATTCTGAAAAGTATAGCATCTTGCTGTAGTCTCTTCTAGTGTGTATCTTTAAAAGATAGAATCTAGCCATTTTTTGGATTCTTTTTTTATGGATAAGCTTATAGGTATGTCAAAATGGCGGAACCAATCACAGTGGTTCATTATATTGTGTTATTATTATATCGTAAAGTTACAAAATAATGATACATAACTTGGAATATGTTTTTTTATTTGATATTCATTTGACACGCATTTCGCCGACATTGAGCCATTCCCACCACACAAATATTTAAATGACAGATAGCTAGACTATTTTCTGGAAACACTAGTTTTTTTATATATATTAGTGAAAAGTTATTTAATAATTTACGTTGGAAATTTTACACGGAAAAAAGTAACTTGCTGCAGCAGTAAACTAATTTGCTACAAAAAGACATTTAAATATAATTCGCTGTGTTAACTACTTTTTTTGCTGCAGGAATTTTTTTTCTTTCTATGATAACAAGAAAATTTGTTCCTATTTGTTACAGATGGACAACTAAACTAATTTACTGTTTTAGCTACTTTTTTGTTACAGGAGCAGATTTTCTCGTTATTATAGCAAGGAAATTGACTCCTGCAGCAAAGAAAAAATTGCTAATATAGCAAATTATGTTTAGTTGTCCATATGTAACAGATCTTTTTTCCGTGTACAATGCCTCGTGCATTACCTCATGATTTTTACAATCTCGAGCGAGCTTGAACGAGCACGAGAATAAGCACCGATGTATCGCGATGGCAGAACTGGCTGTTCTGTCATGATTAACTTTTAATAGAAACAGCGAAAAGCTTGAAGACTATACATAGACTAAATGTCACGAATATCCGCAGGGATATACGAGCAGTTTTTGATACACCCTGTGTATACTCTACAGGATTACGTATCCGCTTTCGTCGAGGAGAAGCGACCCTGGGAAGACGGAGAAATTTTCTCGTCTCGGCAACCTTGAAAAATTGATGCCGTAGGTCGCCTCGCCTAGGCTTTATCGGAGTAACGGGCAACTAAACGTACCATTTTATTGGATCCGTCGGTTCGCTACGCTGCGAATCCCAAGCCGAAGGCTTCGTAGTCGTGCGTGAATCTCAATCGCAGAACCGCCACGGCGAAACAAAATAGGTTTCCTGTCTGCCGCGTAACTCGCCGGTTACGGAGATTCGTTCGACCGACACAATCCCGAGAGTAACCCGTGATACCAAAGTTCGAGGCGCAGCATTGTCCAACAACAAACACGGCGAAATTGTTTGCTTCTTCAGCGTGCAACAGCATGCGTAGTTATAATATCTCTACCATGTGGTGCATAGTTATATAGACAAAATGCTTAATTTGAGCACCGTCATGTCAAATTTGACGGTTTTTCTCATGTAGTCGCGAAACTACGTTTAGAACTTCGCTCACGGATGTTTTCTCGCTTATTAAAACCTAATTTACAAGGTGCTCTTTGCTTCCTGTTTTCTGCTTTTTATCTCTTACGTCTTTGCTTCTCGATGTACTGTTTTACCGACGATTTTGTCTTTTATCACGTGTCTCTTGTCTCTTCTGGAATCTGTCAACTTTTATCTTGAAGCGACAAAAATAAGAAACACAAGATGTACCACGATACTAGTGGAGTTAAAGGAAGTTTGTCAGCCTGTTACTTAATCAAAACGACCTATTCTAATTGGTCCACGTGGAGTAACACTTTTTCGTAAAGAGAACAAATTGTACATAATGAATTCCTTGATTTTAGGCAACAAAATGACAAAAAAAACAAGAAATGAAAGACAGAAACAATGAGACGTAAAGAGCACATTGTAGATTAGGCTTTCACATTTTAGACGCGTAATCTATAAGTGTAATTTAAAGGTTATATATCACTAGTAATAAAATGCATTGTTTTCTGTAATATTCACATAATACTTATGTATTATTTATATTATATATATAAAAAAAAAAACTTTTTGACAGAATATATATCTACAGTAATAAACTAGATATCTAAAGTAGGATTACTCAGTTTACTTTCTTCTTTTTACAACTAATGACTTTCTTTAATAAGAAATATTTTACTGATAATAGTTTTAAAATATACTTATCACAAATTTGAAGAAAGCTTATTTTATCATGTATTAAAAAAAATTTATTCTCTTTACGAGAATATTATAAAACTTTATCGAAAAAAGTTGGTTTATTTCAGTGTAGTAAGCAAACCAAATTTTCGTTTTAATTTAATATTCTTGATTGAGATGCTAAATCAACTAGTATTCAGAAATCAACTAGTATTTTGATATTTTGATAAATTTGATATTTTTAACGAGCTCATGATAAATTTAAAATATATAAACTTACCAAATATTTGTTATAAGTAACATATAATTAAATGCAATATATATTTTGCTTTGTGTGTGAAAAAGTTAATTACACTAGTCTATAGAAAAAAGGAAAATTTTCTTGTTTTATAAATCAAAAAAATTATGTGATCTATATAATATCGCTGAATTAAAAAATATAAACAGATTTTTTTACTACCCTTATAGAATATTATCGAGTATTTTTAATACTGAAAATAAGTAATTATCAATGATTCTTAGTATGATATTTCTATAAGGGTATTCAGGGTTCTCTAGCGATGTTGACCTTTAAGTTTCTAGAAAATTGGTTTTTTACACACACGCGCGCACACACACACACACATGCACTAACGCATATATAATATCTACCCAATCAGTGCTCAATTAATGAAAAATCTTAATAAAATTTTATGTACAAATATATTGTTCGAATAAAGGAATTTTTTGTAGAAGATATTTAATATCTCGTTTATTCAATTCTTAAAATAGTTTAAAGTCTTACAAAATTTTAGTTTACAGTCTTAGACTGAAGTAAAATTCACATAAATTTGAAGCAAAACCAAAATACCTATGATTTTGGTTCTAAAAAATATAGTCTTTCAAATAAGGCATGTCCACATAGGGTTCCACACTGTAAGCTTTCCGAAAAATAACTTGGAAATTATATTGAAATATAACATTGAAATAATTTAGAAATATTTGTAAAATATTTTATCAAAATCTTTTTCATTAAAATATTTCAAAAATCGCTTATAATAAGCGATTTATATATTTATATATTTATATATAAATTTAATTAATTTAATGAAATCTTATATGGTAAGATGGGTTTCTTCTTCATTTAATTGTACTTCTTTATAATTACTCAAAGTTTATAGTCTTTCATGACTTTATTTATTTAATAACAATCAACAATAAAAAAAAGTTTACAATAAAAATTTAAAAATAACGAAATGGAAGTGCGGGATTTTGTAGATCTTATCTCATTAGCTACCCTTACAAAAATATTTTACCGGTTTTAGCCCTCGAAAATGTTTAATTTGAGTAGTAAAAGCGTGCATACAACACAGCGAATATGACCCTGTTTATAGGTCGGGGCACTTTTATTAAAAACGAGTGGTGATTACGGATTGTTAAAGAGTAGTAAAAACGTACCATTAAGTGTATTTTTGAGTGGTAAATGAGTGCAGCACAACGTAAATTTGAGATGTGCAAACGTGCATTTAGCTACAAGTACAAACCCACACAGCACCAACATGTTTCAAAAAGCTTTCAGAAATATTTCAGACATGTTTTAGATATCTTTCAGATACATAAAATATCCGCTATAATGTACTATCTGAAACGTATCTGAAATGTTTCAAATATAGGAAATATTTCATATATTTTTTTCAATATACAGAAACTATTCGTAAATGTTACAGTGTTTGCAGATTTTACTGGAAATTTTACATTACTTGCTTTTAATGTTACATCACATTTAAAAATTCTCACTGACACTGTTGGGACTCGAATTTGGACCCTAGAGGCATCTTTGGATTATGAGTCTGTTGTTTTAGATACCACCACGATCTTCGATCGATGTAAACATCTTACATTTTGTCTATATATGTTGTAATTAACAAAGTAATATAATTTTTTGATAATATGATTTAATAAAATCATTTCATTTTAATAAAAATTATATTTTTTTGTAATTTTATTGTATGTATTAATTTAACCCTAATTAGCTAATGAGGTGAGGTCTATAAAATTTCGCACATTCCATTTCGTTATCTTTAAATTTTTATAGTAAAAATTTTTTTATTGACTGTTATTAAATATATAAAGTTATAAAATACTGTAAACTTTGAGTAATTATAAAACAGTACAATTACAAAAAGAAAAAGGCTACCTAACCATATAAAATTTAATTAAATTAATAAAATTTATGTATAAATATATAAATCAACACTTATGATAAACGATTTCTGAAATATTTAAGTGAAAAACATTTTGATGAAACGTTTCACAAATATTTCTGAATTATTTCAATGTTATATTTTAATATAATTTCCAAGTTATCTTTCGCAAAGCATTTTGAAAGATGTGCTGTGTGGGAAATACGTTTCTAATACTTACAAACACTTATATTGCATTTTTAAATAGCACGCGTATAAAAATTATAATTATTAATTCTTAGAGAGCTGGCAACATTATTGTAGTGAATAGGTTATATAAGGGTTATATAAGGGTTATATAATTATTATATATGTTGTGAATATATAAAAAGTTTATTATATTTTCTTAAATGTTAGAAATATAATATAATAGATAAAGCCAGTCAAAAGTAAAGACATATTACGTCTCCAAAAAATTGTACAATTTGACGTATCTTATGCAGTGGACTAAATTTTTTTTATAAATTTTATGTTAACCATCATAAAGTATAGACTTTTCCCTGCAATTAAAAAAAAAGCGGATTTATTTTTTGCGAAGTTGCGACATATCGAAGTTATCCCCCTGCCATGCATTTTTTAAATTGTTTAATTTGACGTACTCTACTGAGTGGAATTAATTCTTTTCACAAATCTTACGATAACCATCGTAAAATAAAATAAAAAAAAGATTTCAAATATGATAATGTTTCGCAGTATCATGCTCATTTAAAATTAAAATGCATAGGTAACTTTGATATGTCGCAACTCCGCAAAAAAAATCGTACAAATCCGCCTTTTTTTTTAATTGCAAAGAAAGATCTATACTTGACGATGATTATCATAAAATTTACGAAAAAAATTTAGTCCATTCCGTAAGATATATCAAATTGTGCAATTTTTTGTAGATGCGACACATATTTACTTTTGAAAGGACTGCGAGAAGAGAAAAGTGTAAATTCAAAATCGGACGAATGCTCCTTGAAGTACAGACTTCACTCTTTAAAATAAAAAAAAGAGATTCCAAATACGATAATGTTTCGCGGTATTATACTCATTTAAAATTGTGCGAAATTTCGAAATGAACTTATCTATTTCATGATTTTGTTGACGAGTGTATAATTATCGTGAGCATATAATTGTTTTCTTCACATCAAATAACATCTATTAATAAAATTATGCCTTCGAACTTATGGGTAAATATATATAAAATAATATTCTAACTTAAAAATTTGTTACTCGTCCGTTAAACAATTTTGCAGACAAGACAGCCGATATAGCATAGAGGATTCAGAAAGAATTCAGTCGTATGTTACCAATTCTGAGCTCATTTTTACATGCAAACAGAATTCTTTTCACTGAACTTTGAAGAATTCTTTTTGCATCTGAAAATGAGCTCAGAATTGGTGACATATTTATAATATACGACAGAATTTTTTGAATTTTTTAATTTCTCTGTGCTATCTAGGAGGACACGAAGAAAAAGGGCAAGATAGAACACTAAATGACTTGTTTAATCTTACCCTTAAGATGAAATTTATTCAAAGTGTATTAACAATATATTCAAATTTATTCAAATTTTATTAACAAATAAAATAAATAGCTAGGAAGAAGAGTGAATATATAATTGTATTAAATGTTAGTCATATATAATTACATATGATTCATATTTGAAATTTGTTTATACCCAGAGTAATATCAAATAACTTTTTAATAACTTTTTAATAATGTTTCTAACATCAGTAAGACGTTTTTAAATGTCAACTTGCTATCTAAATACATGGCTTATCTACAAGACTGTTCAAGTGATAAGCAAAAATATTCTTAAGTTACATTATACTTCTTAGCATATTGTATAGACAACAAAAAGGCAGCTATGCAATGAAATTAAGTCAATTCCAGAACGTATTCTCCAAAGAAATAGAAAAGACTACTGCAAGAATAAGTAATATGTTAAGAAATAGAAAAGACTACTGCGCAAGAATAAATAATATGCTAAGGAGATGGACACAAACTTATATGACTAAAAAATCTTTGCAAATATTAGCATTCAAATTTGCTGGAAAAAACAATATTGAGCATCTATTAACTTTTGTTGGTACTATTTATTGCTTTTTAGGTACGTATTTAGATATCCAAATATATGATCTTATTTATATTACAATCGATTATAAGACTTTTATTTGGTATTCCATCTTTTCCGCATCTTTTGAACAAGTAAAAAATCGACACCACTTTTTTTGTTATTTTTTCATAAGAAAATTTAAGAAATATATTTTTTCTTGTGCTAACTTTTAAGAAAATAGTCCAAACTGTATGCTATATGTCATCGTTTTTGAAAAATATTTTTATTTTAACTATGTTTTTACGACAAAAACGTTTCAAAAAGCGTTCCGTCTTGCCCGCCCTTCCCTTATAGGAATAAAGAAAGAAACAAGACGATATAATTTAATAATTTTTAATTAGTAGCACTCGGTCTTATTTTTAATTTTAGTGGAAAATACGACGAGTATATGCGAATATGCATATTTTTTAGCAGATTGCTCGTTTTTAACACTCTTTTTTCAGTTAGTAAGTGACATCATTTTAATACGTTTCTCTTTTACTCCGTTTTGTTCTAATACAGATCTACATTGAAACGAAAATGAGTAAAAGAGGAACTAATTAACGTACTTTCACTCACCAACTGAAAAAAGTGTTAAAAAGGAGCAATCTGTTCAAAAATATTCATGCATACTCGTGTATACGTTATAATTTTTCGCTGGATACACTGCACATGCTTTAGAGTGCAAGAAACGACCATAAAAATTAAGAAACGGGTAAAAAATGGGCTAAAAACGGGCCAAAAGTGGGCCACATGAGGATAAAAGCGGTGAAATATTTTTATAAGAGTAAGGGTTAAACAATAAAAGTACGAAAAATATAATTTTTATTAAAATTATATTATTTTATTAAGTTATATTACCAAAAAATTATATTACTGTGTTAATCACAACACATATGGACAAAATGTAAGACGCTTATATCAACTGAAGAAGTGGCGTAGTATCTAAGGCAACAGACTTCCATAATCCAGAGGTGCCTCAGGTAGGGTCCAGGTTTCGAGTTCCACTAGTGTCAGTGAGAATTTTTAAATGTGATAGCATTGGAATCAAGTAATCTAAAGTTTTCAAATGAAAATCAGCAAGCGCTGTGACCTTTACGAATAGTTTCTATTAGAAAAAAAAGTAATACATATTCATACATAAAAGAATATTTTTTCTAATTAGGCGTGCCAGAGTAGGGCTTACATAGGTGTGCCAGAATAGGGCCTCGTCATATTTACAAATCGGGCCCTGACTTACAAAAGCGTTACATCTCAGTACAGGGCCTATTCGGGCTTGCCTGAATGGCGCCTAGACATAAATGGGGAAAAACTATCTAGGACCTTTACAAGCCCTCTTTAAATTCCTACCAGGGAAGCTCCATGTGACAGATTACTTGTGAATCAAAGTTAGCAGCAGTGCTTACCTGGTGATTATTGTACATTTTGAACGAGTTTCTCAGTTAAACACAACCGAATAATAAAATTGGTGGGGAAAACCACCAATGGGCTATATATATATATATATATATATATATATATATATATATATATAACCACAGGGATATGTTGCTTTCATGTGCTTTTTTTAGTATTTATCTTGAGAAGAATAGTAGGGGTATAAAATCGCAAAAGGTTTGGAACATAAATAGTTTCCCCTGAGTTTTATTAAAATCAATATAATATTACAGTTAAGAAATAGAAAAACTAATTTAATAATAGCATATTAAATTTTCAAGCTTCTCAAAATTTTATCTTAACATTCTACATCGTGACTGAATAAAATTAAGTGATGTATTACTAGCTAGGATAAAATTGCTTGCAAGTGTATGATATACTGTTTCTGACAATAAATTTTATTAAATTTAATTTTATAATTTTCATTTATAAAATGATTAAAATAGAACATGTGGGCGGACGAGGTAAAGTTAGCCCATAATTAAAAGCTGGCAGAAGGGCTGCGGAGACCATTCGCGGAGACCTTGGAACTACTAATCATATTTACATATAATACATATTTTATACGTGGCTTTCTTTGCCCTGCACTACTGGGCAACTGAACCTAGTACCCAGCTATGTTGTTGCATGTTCATATTTTAGTTATTGCAAAACAAAATATATAGTTAACAGGTTAACAGGAACGTGCAGAAGCATTAATACATAGAAGAAGATTGCCTCTGTTACGTTTATACAGTCAATTACAACAATTAGTTGCCTGAGAAATTGTAACTTCGAAATTCTAAAATATAAGGTATCTAGTCTCCCGGTCTCCCTTACCTTATTACGGTCACTCGGTACAATTCATCGTCGCCTCTGTTCACTAGTGCTCTCGTCAAACTACAACGAAACAAAAACGTACATCGGTATTCAAATAACACCCTGTAATTTGCGCAAAAATGTACAAAGCGTAGGCAAACGCAACGGTCTCGTTACTTTAACCCCTTCTCTCCTTCCTCTCTCCTTCCTCACACACCTCAACGTAATCGGGAACATTGCTTGTTGCGCGTAAAACAAGCGGTGTGTCCGAAAAAAAAGAGAGCGAGAGACAGGGAAAGAAAAAAGAGAGCGGGTCAGAGCACCCGAGAGAACGAGGTCATTTCGAAATGAAAACTTTATGCTGAAACGCGAGATACTAGAAACATTGGCGATACTAGTAAAAAAAAAGCTATTGTGTCGTTGCTAATCAGCGGAACCAAATAATATGGAATTACAAGGAATCTCTTACCATTGGGCGCTCGAAAAAATTGACTGTATTTAAGAATTATTTCTGGAAAAACTCCGCATCAAATTAATAATTTGGCATATTTATTATATAAATACACATAAGGAATATATTAAAACTATAACGGTTATTATTAACCAGTTGAATATTAAAAATATAAATATTTGGAAATGTCGTACTTAAAATTTTCAACGCGTTTTTCTCGAACTTTTAAATTTAAATTTTTTAAAAACTCGATATCCAAGATTCTTCGATATATAAACTCGATATACAAGATTTCTTGTAAATTGTTGAATTGAAAATTTCCACATATCTTCAATACATATATATAGCCGAGACCGGGACTGAAAGTCATACAGGTCGGTTGTCACAAAGCTTATATTTCATTTAATAAATAGAGGAGAATTTTCACCTCTGTAGTGTAAGTTGCCTGTAACATTGTAATTAGTTGTACGAAATGGTTTGTAGCCAAAGCATCGCATTTATAAGTATTTTTTTTTTAAACCGAATGTGCGAGTATTTTTTCTGGTTCCTACTCAGGTAGCAAGGTGACGTCTAAAGTCGTCATTAAAACGTCATAGACGTCTTAATAACGTCTTAATGACGTCTTAATAACGTCTTCAGACGTCACTTTGCTACCTGGGTATTTTTAATATTTTGTTTGTTTTGGGATTACTAGTCGTAATTTCTCTGTAATCGTAAGAAATATTATATTTTTCGTTAATTGTTTCTATATGCAGTTAATAATTATGGTAACATTGTGTATAAATATAATCTTGTTCAGTCTACATGAACGTCTTGGGTAAACCCAGATAGCACATGGACGTTTTATGGACGTCCAGTGGACATTCAAGTTTGGATATTGAGATGTTCATAAGACGTCTGAATAAAATTCAACAGACATCCGGTAGACGTTCATAGGATGTCCGTTTTTATCTATTTTGGATGTCCTTGGAATATTCAAAAAAGGACACTGGACATTATTTTTAGTATCCTACCATTCATATCCAGATAGCACATGGACATCCGATATACGTCCATAGGATGTACTTTGGACATAAAATATCCGAAATAAGATCGTTTCTGTACCTATTTTGAACGTCTATCCTAGGCAACATGTGATGTGATTTTCATGTCAGTGTTGAATTTGGTAATTTGTCAATTATCTTTTTATAATCATGTAATAATGACGTGAAAATGACCGGAATAAGTCACAGTCCACCGACGTCATAATAAAACGTGAAAATGACGTCATAAAGAAACGTAAAAATAACGT
This sequence comes from Odontomachus brunneus, assembly GCF_010583005.1. NCBI lineage: Eukaryota > Metazoa > Arthropoda > Insecta > Hymenoptera > Formicidae > Odontomachus > Odontomachus brunneus. Next base: position 636,889 of record NW_022639488.1, on the reverse strand, counting down.
GTCGGAATATCATTATTCGGTTCTATTTTCTAATTATTTGTTTCTGTCACAGCATTTGCTATTCGGTTCTATTTTCTAACTATTTGTTTCCGTCACAGCATTTGCTAATTTTACTTGAAAATTTTAGATTACTTGATTCTAGTGTTATATCACATTTAAAAATTCTCACTGGCACTTGAACTTAAACCATAAGGCATCCCTGGATTATGAGTCTGTTGCTTAAATACTACACCACTTTTTCGACCGATATAAACGTCTTACATTTTGTCTATACGTGTTATACTTAACACAGTATAATATAATTTTTTGATAATATGATTTAATAAAATTATTTAATTTTAATAAAAGTTATATTTTTACCTTTATTGTTAATTTAGATAAGGTCTATGAAATCCCGCACATTCCATTTCTTTAAATTTTTATAGTAAACATTTTTCTATTGTTAAGTGTTATTGAATAGACAAAGTCATAAAAGACTATAAATTTTGAGTAATTATAAAAGAGTATAATTTAATAAAAGAAAAAATCCACTTTATCATATAAGATTTAATTCAATTAATTAAATTTATCTATATATATAAAAATATATAAATTAACCTAGATAGCCAACTATCTGTGAAAATTCTCTATGAACTTCTATTCATCTCTGTGCTATCTGAGTAAATTTTCTTATTAACATATCTTTGAACATCATCCTACTAACTGGATAATTGCAAAGATGCAATGCTTGTGAGTAAGAAATGGTAGGACAAGTTCTATAAAGCTTATTCCTAGGAATCAAATGCTTGAGATACTAACACGTAAAAAATAAATAACAACGTGTATAAATAATAATCTGTTGGTTACATAAATCACATTTGATATAAATGAATATTAGGTAAATATTTGTCACATTCTTTGCTTATCGCACAGCTGATTAAAAATAACTTCTCAAAAACGTATTATAGACGTCTTTAAATGACGTTATTATCATATCAAAATTATCACGTTTTTTAAACGTTAGTAATTGGTTATATGACTGTTCTAGGACTGGTAATCACCATTTGTCGTCGTGAAAATGACATGACGTTGCTGCCTGGAGATAGAATGATATGTTGATAGCGTGCCTATACAACATGTCTATAGTCGAATTTTATACTTAAGACATTTATGTCCAAGATCGGATATCTTATGGACATTAACGGATGTTCAAAATCAGATATCTTATGGACGTCCATTACATGTCCATGGATGTGCGAACATAAAATGAACATAAACTGGACGTCCTGTGCTATTTGGGAATTGACTCACGCGCAGTGGGTTTGATTGTCACATGTTCCCAGACCTTACACATGCGCATGGAAACACGTGCATCTGATCGCCGCATGTTGTTATAGTTAATCCGATTAAATTAAGATCCGTTATATACGTTTACGTTGGTTTTCAGTGGATCTGAGTTTGTATGGTTTCTGTTGATATAATTGTATATATATATAAATGTACGTGTATATATATGAATACAGTTTTCAATCAATAAATATACATAATTATATATCGATACATGGTTATCGATATATAATTAATTTTACTATAACATTACAAACATTACTGTTACAACAAGAATTATTTGTCGTGGTTTCTCCATATAGAAGACATGTGACAATTGACTCAAGGTATAGCGTGGGATGTCATATTTTTTCAATCTTGCTTACGACTGCATACTTTCTTTATGCATTAATATAAATATGGTTTATATTTTTTTTCTTGTACCTAAAGAATGTAGCTATATTACAATGTACTCAACATTCTGAAACATTGCATACGCCGTTTTATTTTTATCAATATGTAAAAAGTGTGACAATTAGACCCGGTTTCCCCTATATATATTTCGGATTTTATAAAATTTTAAAATTTAATATTTTTGCGTCATGTGTAAAGGTTACTTTTTTTCTTGACAAAAAATGCAATTTTCACTTAGCACTATTTTGTTCATTCTTAATTTTTTGTTAAATCCGAGATATGTTTTCGATATACATGTATTGAAAATATATGTAAAGCTTGAAGTCAATCGATTCAACAGACTTCGAAATCTTGTACACCAATTACGAAAAAATAATTTCAAGAAAAAAAGTGTTTAAAATTTTAGGTACGGTATTTTCGAATAACCATTATATTTTTACTATTCCTTTGCAATAAATATGTCAAATTATAAATCGGTATGTTACGGACATTTTCCATAAAAATATGTAATTATAACCTATTTTTTGCATTTCCAAAGGTAAAGACTTTTTTACCTTTGAAAGGGAATAAAAAGGTTTGATATTTCGAAAAAACATTATGTTTTATACGTTTTTGGTTAACATTATTATTCAGAAGTATTCGCAAAATTAAGTTCAGCAGAGTAGAAAATATGAACAGGTGCGTGGGCAATCTGAAAGTCTACTGTATGCAATCACGCCGCGGAGCGCAATTGTTAGTAAATGAAACAACGAAGAATTTATTGTTTACTGGAGTAATGAGAATACCACACATTTAATAGCTGCTGACGTTGCATTTGGGGAAATATGCTAAGCAATCTTACTACGATTCTCTTGAAAAAAGTGCTGAAAATATTACCAAATGTGGATTGAAAAATATGTCAACATCTGGGTGTATAGAAAAAAAGAAAATTTCTTGGAAACCGTTTTGTAAAATTTAATGATAGAAAAATATCGACAACTCGCATCTTACTACGTCTACTTGAAAACTCAGTTTGTTTAAATGTTTTATTTACGGGACAAGAACCGTCTAAAAAAAATAGGAATTTATGTATTTTTCACTATAAAAGAAGTAAGGATTGCAAATAAAAAAACGCGAGTTATTACTAAAACTGAGAAAGATACACAATTGAAAATAGCACTTTACATCCCAGGCAATTTCGAATTGATGTAAATAAAATAATATTTTATCCTGAGAAATTATGTTGGAACTTTAAACTTTTCCTCAAAACGATGTTTTTTAACGACTTTGTAAACATAATTCAAAAAAGTATTTATATGAACATATTTATAAAATTTTATTAAATTCAATAACATTAAATTTTTTGTGGATATAACTGAACTCCATTAAAAAAATTTTGTTTATTTAAATTTTATTGAAACAAAGACCACTTAATTTTACCGATATTATATATTTATACTGCCATTTTTGTATTTAATAGTTTAATTTATATTGCAAAGAGCTTCCGAAATCTAATGTTCTTGACCGTAATTAACAATATCAATGATCAACCGAAATTTCGACAAAACCTCAAAATTGCAGATACGAAACTGCTATTTCCGCGTCACTTATATCGCGAGATGGAATGAGCTATAGCAGCTTCATATGTTAATATTTATTAATTTATTTAAAATACTTTTATTATCAATATATAATATAAATAGTATTTAAAAAGATATCGCGTATTAAATGAATTCCTACATACATATCTGTACAATATCTGTATTAACAAGTTAAATTTTCCTTATTTTTTATGGATTCAAACTTTTCTATCCTTCTTAATATTACAATATACCGATAGGGTAATTTTGACTTCTCTAAGGTCTTCTTGCTCTCGCCGTTTTTATTTCTCATGATTTAAGAAAAAGAAATTTCTCGTGATTTTTAATTATTTTTTAAGTAGAACACATTGAAAAAATAACGGAAGAGATCATTGTGATGAGTTATTTTATGATTTACCTTGGATGCTTGAGAATCATTTTAGCTCTTTATTTAATTGATTTTATTTATAAGGGCATAATATACAGACAATTATTTGAGATTTGAGTTTTTAAACTCGAATCTTTTTATATTCGGAGAAAATTTTATAATAAAAATTACAACAAAATTTTTGTAATTTTGAACTATACAGAATTATTATTGAAATTATTATATATTTGTTTAAAAATGTTAAGCACGTTTGATTTTTCACTACAAAATTATTACATAAATATTTTTTCTAAAATATTTATTTTACAAATAATTACTTAAATATTTTTTATATTATACTTATAACTTATATTAATATATTACATTAAAAAAATATATTAAATATATTATATATTAAATATTATATTAAATATATTATATATATATATCATTTTCTATGTTATAATGCATCTCTTACTGTAAAAAATTATAAATCTGGAAAAATTATGAAAATTATTATAATTTGTTTATAATACATTAAATCTCTATATTTTGTAAATTATGTTCTTAATATGTTCACAATATGCGTATCATTGATGCAAATAGTGAGAAGTAGATAGAGTTTTTAAATATTAGAATCACAAGCAGTCAAAATGATTCTGCATTTAAAGGGGGTTGTTGTTTCTGTATATTCTACAGTTAACTCGAAATGGACGCCATCGGTGAACAAATAAGGTCATGCCCAACGTAGCAATATCTATGACAGTTGCGATATACCAATAACACTCTCTGCCCTCCAACTGCAAAAGATAAATAATCGTAATCGTTAAATTTGAACATTCAAATTGTGTAGAAAATTTATCGTTACGCAGTATGTTCGATACTAAACTAAATTACACGGTAAACACGAAAGAACCACCGTGCAACTATTTGCCCACGGATATTAATTTGGTAATATTATTAATAACATCAACAATTCATGATCATACCGATCTCATCATTTGCGACGACAATTGGAAAAATCACTGATTCATGCTCTCCATACTGATATGATGCTATTTGGAAACTTAATAATATTGATTTATTCCACTCTATATCGTAACTCTTATTTCGACGAGACAGTATATTTTCTGGAGCGTTGTCAGTAATCGACCGCACAGAATCAGCCAATTCATAATTCAAATGATGTCGCGTTTACGCAATGCGTTTCTCAAAATTCATATCTCATGAATGAGTAATTGATCAGTTTAACTGCATTAAAATGCCTCGCTAAATGCATATTACAAGTAAAAAACAACCAAATATAACAACTAAAAGTGCTACTTCTTGGATACGTGTCTAATCCTAAACATTTTTAAAGTTTTGGTTTTTTTTAAATACGAATATTTAAACTTTTAATATAAAATATATATGCTATACATAAATAAATAAATAAA
>NW_022639488.1:630061-631798 GCF_010583005.1 Odontomachus brunneus | reverse complement strand
CTTGAAGTACTAAAAAGTTAACACAAAATTCTGAAAAAATTCTCAGAGCTCTTTGAAAACAAAATAAGCAATTTTTATCTCTTAATATTTTTCGGTAAAGTTAATAGAATTCAAGTAAAAAATTATTGAAACCAATAATTTTGTAGATATTTACGTAAATATTTTAGAAAATAGAGATCGTATAAAAAATTTTTTCAAGCAAAAGTTGTTTGCTTTTTTATGTAGAATAAAATCCCGTAATAAAAAATATGTATTTCTATTTAAAAAAGCAAAGTTGACCTTGTCCTGACCTTGGCGACGTCATCTTAGGTCAAATAACTACTGTCATTAAATGCGACTTTTTAAGCCTTACAACTTTTATTGGAAATATTTTTCTCTAAAATGCTCGCCCGCCGAGTTTTCTTGCCGTTGCCAAACTTATGGGACACACTGTATATATACAGTATATAAACAGGGTGTCCTGCGTAAGACGTGCCAAAAGAAAAATATAAGTAGAACAGACAAAAGTGGACAAAAATTGTAGAGGCCATTTTTCAAACAACCACGAAAAATTTCGAGATATTAATTAAAATAGTTGGGCAAATCAGAACGCGCGACGCGACAGGCGGAAAATATGGCTCTCCGCGGCCGGCAAAAAAAATGGACGATTGCTCGCGGACCTATCTCATAGGTTTAGAGGTGAGGACTATGTCTTAGATCTGACACTACGTGATAGGCCCGCGAACATTCGTCCATTTTTTTCACTGGCCGCGGCGAGTCATATGTCCCGTCTGTCGCGTCGCGCGCTTTGATTTGCCCAACTATTTTAATTAATATCTCGAAATTTTACGTGGTTCTTTGAATAATGACTTTTGCAATATTTATTCACTTTTATCTATTCTACTTATACTTTTTTCGTGGATATCTTATGTGGGACACCCTGTATATATGCTGTGTGTATGTGTGTGTGTTGTGCGCGCGTATGTGCATGCGTGTGCGTGCATATTTTTTACATAGAAAATTTAAATATTCATATTTAAGATTCCTAGTACTTCGCTGTGGAACTCTTAATTGATAACGTCAGCAAGAAAAATATTAAAATGCATGTCCAAAATTCTTGCATTCAATTTTCAAGTAAAAATATATTTCTATGAATTTCTTTCAAATCACTCAAACATATTTGCTCCGAAGATTATCCTTTCCCAATGACAGTCAATAAATGGCTATAAAATTAACGCTATATGAAATCTTTCTCTTTACCTATGATTTTATCCCGTTAATTTTACGGTTATTTATTAACTGTCAAAGGAAAAGGGTAGTTTTCAAAACATTTTACAAATATGTTAAAATAATCTGAAGTATTCTTTCATTCAAATATTCTTTTTATTTGCAAATAACACACAAGAATTCTGAGCGTGTCATTTCTCGCCTCTAACGTCACGATCCAACATTGCCGTGGCGAGTACACAGAAACCTTAAGGAGTTTATTCATCTAAATCGACTGTAGTAGAAATATATGCAGTTTGTATAGACATCCGCTCAGTTATTTTCTAGTATCAATGCATTATCTCTATTTATAGAAATACTGCGTAAGAATTGGACAAGAACTGAATGTAGTAGTTGAAGCAGTTTATTGTAGAATATGTGGGCCGATTCTTGCCGAACATCATTAATATTAATCCAGTTTTATAATATGCACGTATTACAATGTCTCTCTCTCTCTCTCTCTCTCTCTCTCTCTCTCTCTCTCTCTCTCTC
>NW_022639488.1:605188-629198 GCF_010583005.1 Odontomachus brunneus | reverse complement strand
GAGAGAGAGAGAGAGAGAGAGAGAGAGAGAGAGAGAGAACAGAACACAGCAGAGCAGAATGCTCTCCCTCAGAACATCTCATGGAGATCCACGTGCACATTACAGTTCGCCCACACTAGATAACGCGCGCGATAAGGAAGACGACGAACATCCACTGGTCGTCATCGCTTGAGAAGATGAAAGGTAAACGGATCTCGCCAATCGGAGCTCGGATTGCGTCTTAAACGTTGCATGGCGCGGGAGGGAAGATATTTCGCGACGAAATCTATAGATCAAAAGGAACACTACTAGCCATTGAGGAGAGAGAAATAAGGTAAAAGTATCAATATCTGGACACGTACTTAATCCTGACAATTCTCCTTCGTTTTAATCTTCAAATAGGAATATTTAAGCTGCTTCTTTCTACATAAAATATTAAAATACATACATTCTGCGCTAACAATTTAAATATTCGTATTTAAAACCCTTACTATGGTAACCCTTACTATGATAACGCGGTGAGGGTGTTTTTTACTGATCTACTCTTTTTATATGAAAAAATTCTGATACAAAGATTGTAAAAGTCATCGAGATAAAGACCTGCATCGTAAGGGGGTTAAAGACCAAAACGATAAGAACAATCAGAATTAGTTATGTGTTCGGGAATTAGTACTTTTACACTAGGAACAAAAATATTTGGAAATTTATTAGTGAGATAAAGTTTATCTCACGGGACATAAATTTCACGGAAATAGACTTTACATTCCGGGAATGTGAATCTCCAAGTTTCTTTTTTTCAGTGCACCTCACAGTTTATCGGTGATAACGCTCGAGTTCTCAATCAATCAGCCACGAGTCTAACGTGAGTCGATAATGATCGCAATTACGACACGCGTTTCATTAATTATTCACGCGTTACCGCGTGAAACTGATTACGTCATATCATGTTACTTCGCCCGTTACACATCCACGTGCGCGAGAGCTCTGGACTCATAAACAACAGCCGCTTACATCCTCCTATTAGAGTCGCCGAGAGACTTACAGATTGAGCTGTCCGAGAGGAGAAGGAGAAGGGAAGAGAAAAGAAAGGAAAGAAGCCGCGGTGAATATTGGCGAACGAGGTAGCTGGAGGCGCAAGGGGTGGTTCTGGTTGTTCTTGAGGGTGAATCGCAGGTAAGGGCGGCATGGAGTGAGGAGAGAAGGAAGGCGCTTGTATATCTACACGGATACCGTGTGCGCTCGCGCGCGGATAGCGTGTTCATTGGCTCCTTCGGCGGCTGGAAAACCTGGGACCCTATCGAGCCTCATACGAAACGTGCTCTATAGAGTTATATACGAAGGGGCGAAGTGTGTAACCTGGCCGCCTTAAATATTTCCGTTGCCGGCCGATCGATACAAATCTCTTTCCGTTGTCTCGGATAATTTTCGTTGGGGAGGAACGCCGCTCCACGTGTGTCGACTGCGAATACATCTTTTACGGGTCGTCCTCTCCCTCGACGTTATCAAGATCGGGCGCTTCCACCCGAAATCGCGTCAGATCGAATCACCAATAACTTTCGCTCTTCCCCTCCTTGCACGAGTCTACTTTTACATGGAATATTTTACAACTCCATGCGTGCCTGTGTGTTTCACAGTATATTCGTGTCATTATCGCTGATGAACCCATGCTCGGCTTGCTTCCGCAAGAATCTACCGGAGCGGATACCGCGCGTATACGTGTGCGAACGACGCCATTCGTTGTCGGTGGCGGTGGTGATGATCGGCCGCGGGGCACAGCATAATTAGAGAGAGAAAAATCGCGTGGGTGGAATCGATGTGGGGACTTGAGAAGCTGTTGATCGACGAGAGCTAATTCGCCCACCTCGACTAAGAGGTCGACAAACCGCCGAGCTCGTCCCGCAAACTCGGACACGTCCGGCGTAGCGGCCGACGTACAACGAACCTCCATCTTCCTCGTTAATGTTTCACGGACGGGGCGGATATTTTTCCCCGTCGAAACAAGTCGACCCCATATCCCGAGAGATACCAAAAGAGAAAGAGAGAGAAGGAGAGATCTCGGCGGCCTTTTCACCCTCTTCCGCTCTTTAAAATCCCTCTCTGAAAATATCCCATCGACTCGGGGAAAGTCCGGACAGTCGGCTGTGATGGGGAGGAACAGGGAGCGAGCGGGAAACGGAGGGAAGAGGGAGCGAAGAGGCGGGGAAGGCACCTTGCCAGAAATCGCTACCGCATAGAGGAATCGATCGTCGCACCGGATAAAAGGAGCGAGAGAGCTGCACGCGGTTCCGGTACACCTCCGCTGGCGAAGAAGACTAGCGAGAAGACTCATCAGACCGCGCTAATTGGCGCGGTATTAATTGGAGAAATACTTATCGCCAATTAGAGGGAACCGCTCATCCATCTGCTGCATGATGCGTTCGTTGCCTACGCTCCTCGTTTTCTCCTAGATAAGGAAACGAGAAGCGCCTCGGGCATCCACGTTTGATTCTGACTGATAGATTTTAGACGTCTTGCAACGAAGCGTGAGTCTCAAGAGACGAAAGTATTTTCTCTTTATATATATATATATGTGTGTGTGTGTGTGTGTGTGTGTATGTGTGTATGCGCGCGCGCGAGTGATCGTACCTGCGATTTTCTTTCCCCTCGTGTATTCTCATGCGCCGCGCGTGTCCCGTTTCTTCTTTTTGTGGAAAATAATTTCCGGAGAACGTCTCACGTGTCCATATTGATTTCGGCATTAATGTTACACACGAGAACGAAATTCGGAGAAGCAAAAGCGGTAGAGAGGATGAGAAGGAGGAAGAACTGGCCGAGATAAAAGGAGGCTCGATCGAACGCAGTTCTCCCCTTCACCTTCAACTGTATATGAACAACCTCTCTCCTCCCTTCGCTCGCTCAAATTCACTGTTCGTCTCTGCTCGTGTTCTTTCACAGCCGAAGCGCGACAAGATATAAGGTAAAAAATAATAATCAGATTAACCAAAATTACAGAAACTACGATACTTGTACATTTGCACAGAAAAAATATCATTCGACTGCTAAGAAAAGCGATTGCTCAGCTTGCTTTCCTGTTTTTAGGTTATCTTCGTATATTTTTTTGACAATATACAATTTTAAAATATGTTCGTCAGAAATTTTAAAAAAGCTCAAAAGAAGAATTTATTCTCTTTATAGGAATATTGTAAAAATTGATCAGTTTCTACTCTCTTCTTTACAAGACTATTATAAAGTTTAATCAAAGAAAAAGTTACCTCGACTTTACGTAGTGGGCAAACCGAATTATTGTTTGAATTAAATACTCTCGATTGAAGTGATAAACTTGCTAGACTTCAGAATGTATTTTGAATCAATTTGATGCTTATGATGAACTTGTGATAGATTCGAAATTTTTAATATATTTCAAATAAGATATTTTTGTGTGCGATGCAACATAAAGTGGATACGAGACAGAGACAAGAAGAAAAATTAAAACGAGGGAGAATGTAAGGCAAACTTCGAAGACTACAAGAAGAAGCAAGCATGCAACTATAAATTAAAAGATCGTCCGCGTTACTTCTCATATTCCGCGTGACTCGAAATGTCGAAATCTCAAGGACAACGACGAGCGGGGATTATAAATTCTCTGTGGAAGAGTGCCGGGACTTCGAAATCCCCCGCGGCGAAGTCGTCTCGCGAATTGCATCTCTGTCCTCGATAAAATTGGCAAGACAGCTATCGGAGTCGTTTTGGCTTGCCGTCTCGCTCGATATACGGTTACCGGTTTACTTATTCAACGTAATACTACATGCCTCGACTTACAGCTCCTCTCTCCCACCCGCACGGACCCAAGATTATGAATGTCTTCAATGGCATAATAATGCCAAATTGACACGTTAATGCTAAATTGGTAAGTCGCGTCTAAGCAAAGGCAGACAAGCATGTAAGGCGGACAAACGTTCGCGCGCGCGCGACTGTAATTATGTTGTCGAGTTCGCGAGAGAGATCGTCGCGCAGTTAGTTCCCCCAGCTAGGTGTGCATTCTGAACGTCCTGACTATCGAATAATGACTTGGCGTGGCACGAATGCCGATAGTAAATTGAAGAATTCCAGTGTCGTAGGTATACATGGTATTATCAGCGTTCGCGAGTCCTAAGAGCGTTGTCTCTTCTCGGAGGAAGGCCTCGTGGACGGCAGCAAAGAAATCAAATCCCTTCATTAAGACAATTGCACAATGCTAGGCTACAGGCAATAGAAATAAGCATTAGCCAATAGGAACAGGGAATAGAAATAATTGACAAGTCCGAATTCCTATTCCATTCCTATTGCCTGGCATTCTGCAAGGACCTTTAGTCATCTCGAGTGTGTTTGCGCAGCGCCGCGATGTCGCGCGCAAACGAAGCTGCAAAGGTCTCGCGCGTTCGTTTATACGCGTCCGAATCCCGTGCGGATACACACTAAAGCGAAACTGAGAAAATATTTTACACGCGCAAATCTCTCTCTCTCTCTCTCTCTCTCTCTCTCTCTCTCTCTCTCTCTCTCTCTCTTTCTCTTGTGAATAAATATAAAAACGATATTTAAAAAATATTTAAAAAATATTTAAAAAAATTTATTTGTATTGTTATATAAAATAAAGCTAAAAATTGCGTGGAAATAAACAAAAGGTAAACATGTAAAAAAGCATTGGGGAAAACACATACAGTAAAAGAAAATTGAAAGAAACAAGGCATTTGACAATATTAAGCACTGATAAAGATAACAACAAGATTAAGAATGAAAGTGAGCAAAATACAAATGAGATATATGTTAAAAATACAAAATTTAATTGCGGTGAAAACAGATCAAACTATTTTGATACTAATAATACAAATGAAAACTGTCATCATAACTCAGACTCAAAACTTTTGATGAAATAATATAACTAAAAATGGATAAAAAGACATATACCATTTGATGGTTATGAACGATGTCACATAACAGGCTGGAAAATATATATGAGAAAATATATATTACCACCGAAGATTTGCAAAGATAGCACCTGCATTATGTCTTTCACCAACATTCAAATTTTTCGCTGCCCAAGTTAAACTTGCCTATTTTACGAGCAGCAAATTTGGTTATAAATCAATAGAACAGTTTCGTATATACGAGAGCTGTACGATAAGTCCCCATATTAGGGAAGGAAACCCATTTTTAAAAAATTTTGTTTACTTATTTTTCAACATAATCTCCTTTCAGCTCGATACACTTAATCCAACGATATTTCAACGTTTTTATACCATCCAAAACATGTGATTTGTCAAACTCTGCAAAATAGGCCTCTGTTTCGGCGATGACTTCCTCGTTGGACGTGAACCGCTTTCCGCCAAGCCATTTTTTCATCTATTTGTTTGGAAATAAATAGAAGTCGCAGAGGGCCAAATCTGGAGAATAGAGTAAATGAGACAGCAATTTGTAGCGTAATTCGACCAGTTTTGCTGTGGCGATTATGGACGAATGAGCTGGTGCGTTGTCTTGATGAAAGAGCACTTTTTTCTTCGCCAAATGGGGCCGTTTTCTCTTCAATTCAGTGTCGAATCGGCCCAATAAATCAGCATAGTACTGCCTCGTGATTGTCTTTCCCTTCTCCAAATAGTCGGTGAAAATGATGCCTCGCAAATCCCAAAAAACGGTGGCCATGATCTTTCCGGCCGATGGAACCATTTTTGCCTTCTTTGGAGCAAGTTCGCCGGGTGAAGTCCACTGTTTTGACTGTTCTTTCGTTTCTGGTGTGCAGTGATGGATCCATGTTTCGTCAACAGTGACGAAACGCTGCAAAAACTCTTTCGGATTGCGCTTGAATATGTCTAAACAGTGCTCCGAAGTTGTCATGCGATTATTCCATTGTGAGCAAAAGCGGCACCCATCTCGCCAATAGCTTTCTCATGCCCAATTTTTCGTGTAGGATATTTTATACATGTTCAATTGAGATATTTATAATGTCAACAATCTCTCTGATCTTCACCCGGCGGTCTGTTAACACGATATCATGGATTTTGTTGACCATATCCTCCGTAATCACCTCAATCGGACGATCTAAGCGCTCTTTATCAAAAACGGATGTTCGGCCACGCTTGAATTCATTGAATCAATATCTGATGGTAGTCATCGAAGGTGCACGGTCCTTATAAACGGCATGCAATTTCACTTTGATTTCCTCACACGTCTTCCCATCCAAAAAAAGAAATCGAATCACTGACCGATATTGCTCTTTTTCTATGGTTGCAAACAAACACAAACTTGTCCACTTTCAACGGTTATCAAAATAAAACTACTCGATAAATCTGTCTGAAATTTTGACTAGCGTCGTTCCGAAGATGGCGTTAAACGATGGTATACAATAGAAATCCTATAATCAGAGTTTGGCCATAAGATAGAACCTTCTGACTGGTCCGCTATGTTTCGTCAAATCCCACACAGTATCCAATCACACTACGTCTACAGCAGTAGGTTAGGTTAGGTTAAGAAAAGATAGATAAAGAGAGAGATTGAAAATATGTCTCTTTTTCTCGCAGGATCTTGACGAAACCACGCGTTGTGGCCAAATTCTGATTAGAGTGACTCTATACAGACTTTGAGTCAGTGACGCCATCAGTCGTTAAACACGGATACTTATCATACAGCCCTCGTATTTTCTGTTCTGTTTTCATACAGTTTTCATACAGTGGATTCAAATTTTACGCATTTTTCGTGCATGGTAAGTGCAGGAAAAACGTGAGAAAGTAATATCATACGTGAAATTAATTTCAATTTAACATTTATTATTTAAATAGTGAAATAAATATGGATAAACTTCCGAAAAGGTCTCATCTCCGATTTTTATGAAACTTGGTAAAAATGTTCTAAATTGTTCCAAAAGTATGTACACAGAAGGATTTTTGTCGGAAAAGGAGTTTAAACCATATATTGATCGTTTAAAGTATTGTATTTAAGATTAGCTATTCTGTAACTGGTAAAAGCAAAGCAGCTCCGATTGGCTTTATTTTAATATATGTTGTCAAGAACATAACCCTGAATAACAAGCAACAAGTCTCAACCATCGTTCATTGTTTATTAAAAAGTTATCCACAGAAGAAATTTTGAAAACGTATAAGTTAAGATTAGAGCTAAATGATGTATATAATAATTATAATGCATTTGTTAGAATATTGGTTGTTGTGGAAAAAGGGGAGAGGAGCTTCGCCCCCCGAACCTCCCGAACTAGTTGCCAACAAATCTCTGTTCGAATGTTATATTTTACTCACCAATTGTTTCAATCATAAAAATGTTATTATCAATTAAAGATCATAAACAGATTCTATATTTCTTTATTTGTAGTTTTCTTATTAATTTACATCTCATTTAATTAGTGCTAAAATCTTCCGCCTTACTAAATTAATGAGTCTACCTTATACTAAAAATGTAGACATTGTAAAGATTAGCAAAGGCCCCTGCGCAAGGTATATGTTGGCTTCAATGTACGCGTAATTATCTATAATATTATGATAAACTATCATATCAGATGTAGTCTCAAAATAAGTACATACTTATGTATAAATACAAGTTATGTTTATATAAACCACGTTTATAGGAAAGTTACGTATACTTAATATAATTGTGATAAACACTATTGAGATGAAAGAAACTGAATTTTTCGTAAATATATAAAAAAAATTACATAATAATGTATTATAAAGTACAAAAATAATGAAAGTATCGAAATATTCTATAGGACAGAACAGGATTAACCTTAAATACAATATCTTTAACAATCAATATATAATTTAAATTGTTTCCGACCAAAGTTCTTCTGTGTACGTACATTTGGGATCATTTGAAACATTTTTATTAAATTTCATAAAAATCGGAGATGAGACTTTTACGGAAGTTCAGCCATAAATATATTATAAAATATAATTTCTAAAATAGTGAATTTATGAGTAGCTCTCTCTTGATGTACCTGATGATTGAAAATACGTTTCTCGGAAACCCTGAAAATACATATCTCGTGAATAAACTCCTTAAAGTCTAATATACACAAAGTAATAGTCCAGGCATTGGTACTTTTACTTTATTTTCGCGAACATCCAGCGGAAAAACGACGAATTCCAACAGGAGCAGCGTTCAACACACCAATCCGGCGTGCAATCTTTCCGTTTTTTTTCTGGCGTACAACGAGAGTAGCGGCGGATATTTCATTATCGTATTAAAAATTCCCAAGTTGTAAAAACGGACAATATGAAATATGGTCTCCAAATTCGCAAAGAAACTCGCGCTCATGAGAAAATTGCTTGGGATGCAGAGTATATCAAGTTTCTTGCTTATTAGCGGTAAGCGTAACAAGTGAGTAATTGTTGCACAACTTTCTTAGAGTCCTTTCTTAGGTTGACGGCGCGCTATCTGTAATAAAGTCGGCAAACAGAACAGGTATCCTTCCTGAATAGCGACCGGAATGCTAATTATCAGCATTCAAATGCAAATTTATCCGTTAATTCGTCTGATAACGGAGCTTTGTGAAGGTGGAGGGAGAAAAGAAAAAAGAAAAGGAAATAAAATCGATAATTCGTGATCGTGGCGGGGTTCCAGACGGGCGGAGATAATTCAGTAACCATCCTCGTTCACATTTAGAGGTATCTCATATTTTTTGGCCTGATACTCGCGCGCGCAGCGTCGCGTCGCCCCGAAATCGTTCGTACGGCCGCGGATGAATATCGGATCGCGACCATGTCCGATCGAACGTACACGCGTTATACAGCGATGCCCTTAACCGCCCGTTACCCGTCGCGGGCTATCAGGAAATGTCATAAAGCGAAGCGTGACCGTGTCATAAATATCCGATTCCGACGTCGAAATTCAACGACCGATCCTGCAGGAGACAAATTGCGTCGCGACGGAAGCGCGTCACCGCATTAAGGAATTACATGCGTAGGACACATGCATCAGTCACTCCGATTGATTGCGTAGAAAGAATATACACGACGAAAAATATATCTGTCGTGGGTAACAAGCCGCCGTCATCGTCGTGATGGACTTCAACGCACATTCCGGCGAATTTTATGTCCCGCGAGATACGTCGGAAAAATGTTGGGGAAAAAATGCACATGTATAATTAGCGCTCACGTCGTTGAAATTTCCCGTGCTGCTGGAAAATAGTTTATCGGGGCGCTAATTCTTCCGCAGTTTCAAGCATGGTTCTGCAGATATATTTGATTACGGATATCCGGCACACAATAGCCTAGTGTTGTAGTGGTACGTGATAATTTTCGCCGTAATCAGTAGCCACATCGGTAATAAGCAGCTGATTTAGCAATACTCTCGATTATTCCGCATTGCATTAGGGTGGAACACGCAGTATATAATTCACAAATATTTGCGTGCTATATCCAATCATCAGCGATGGTAAATTCCATTAAAAGCAGGAGCCACAGCACGTGGACATTGCTATCTGTTTGCGCTACTGCTAATTATACGGTTTACATACACATAGGACATTTCATTCTTAACGAATCGGCAAAATTGATTCCCATCTGCAATTCGCCGATCTCGTGTCACGTTCTATAATACTTTCGTAACTACTTTTGTAACTTTTACTTTAGCTCTCAAGGTCGTCACTGCACAATGCATATCGCGGCCATCACCGGCAAATCACCGTGATTACGTTGTCAGCGCAAAAAAGATACAGTTAAAATTTGCTATATTATCCGTCGTGATTGCTAAAAGGCGTTTAATGTAGTTTTATCGAACTTTAATAAATGCGTCCATCATAATTTCGGCGAAAAATCCTATTAAACTTATTTAATCAAGACCCGCTAATGCACTGCGCTATCGGCTGCATGGCAAATTGGAACGATGCGTCCTCGATGCATCTTTCAATCTTGCCGTGAATATTTTCGCGAGCTATAGATATCTTTTTTCATAATTCACTTTCTAACCGACTGGTAATTGAAAAAACCGATTAGGGGAGATTGGAGTTAGATACTCCATATTTCAGAATTTCAAAGTTACAACTTTTCAAACAACTAATTGTAGTGTCTGGCTGTACAAACATGATAGAGATAACCTTCTTATATGTATGCCTATTACGATTTTGTTAATCGTATATTTTGTTTTATAATAATGAAAATAGAAACATGCAACAACATAGCCATCCTGCTCTGGTACCAGATTCAGTTACACAGTAGCGCAGGGTAAGGACACATAAAATATGTATCTTAATTAGTACTTCGTGGATCTCCGCGAGAATCTCTACAGCCCTCCTGCCGACCCTTAAGGATCTGCAGTAGAAACTTCTGGTGGAGAGCCACAAAATAGGCAGACATTTTTCATTTTACAAACAAATTACAAAGAGAATAGTGTGATTATAACATTTATAATCAGCAGAATCGTCTTTATTGCAATACAAAGCGTTTTTTTTTAAAAGGTCGAAATAACAACCAGGTAATTTATTTGAATGAGTACACGGAAAATGCAGTATACGAGAAGTTCATATTTTAATTGATTATAAATATTTAAAGGCCTAATTACAAAACCCGGCTTTGTATTGCATTTTATACATTTTTAAAAAGGCAGAGCGAAGGAAAGAAGAGGGAAAAGAGAGAAAGAGAGACTGTAAAAATAGTCTGGTGAGCAAATATAACATTTGCGATACAAAATACGTAAAAATTGCAGATACTAAGCAAAGTATAGCTCAGCTACACTAAATTCCAGTTGTTGCGTCCACATTAGTATTTGCGTGTGTATGGAGATACAATTATGCATACAGAATGGTGTTTCGTGCTTTTGCCGCATAAGGCTCTTAAAATCTAATCAGAATTTCTTCTTAGTCTGTGAACCCTTAATTATAGGCCAACTTTATTTTATCCATTCATACGCTCGATTTCAATTATTTATTAATAAAAATTGCTTTTTTTATCCAAAACTGTATATCGTACACTT
This sequence comes from Odontomachus brunneus, assembly GCF_010583005.1. Lineage (NCBI taxonomy): Eukaryota > Metazoa > Arthropoda > Insecta > Hymenoptera > Formicidae > Odontomachus > Odontomachus brunneus. The sequence goes on along the minus strand of NW_022639488.1, from coordinate 618,290 downwards.
ACAAAAGACTTCTTTCCAGTAAAACGTTGCTTAACTTTATTCACTCACGATGGAAAATATTAATATAAAATTTCGAGAGGCTCGAAAATTTATTTTGCTACTATTAAATAAGTTTTTTTTTCTATTTATAACTCTAATATTATTTTGATTTAAATTAAACTCAGGTAAAAAAACATTTATATTCTAAAAGAACCATTTCGCGATTTTGTATTTACTGTCCGTTTCAAAATAAAAAAATATTAAAAAGAACATATAAATAACATTTTCCTGAGGCCATTTGGACCAGATTTTCCCTATCTTTTTCTTAGTTTTCTTCTTAGATGAAATTATTTTCTTTAAATTCCGTTTAGATGGAATTTTGATGTTGGGATAAATTATGACTTTTCTTTTATCTAAATAAGATAAAATATAATTACGATTATTTTGTAAATACGAATATTGGACTATTCGGTTATATTCTGAAACTTATTACAAAAAATCAGACATTCTTTATGTCTACGAGTGTACTGACTTTTATTAAAAATTGAAATTGTACAATAAGCAAGCATGCACACAATATCCATTATTACTAGCACAAAATTGTCCATTTTATGAGCAATAAACTTGTTTATTAATCGACTGAATAGTTTCTTTGTCCAATTATTGCTCAGTTCTCGGTCAATAAATGAGTTCAGATATTGCATTTTTTGTGCGCAGTAACTTCAGACAAAGTGTTATATTTTGATTGGGATCCCAACAGTTTTATTCGTTAGTTACTAAGCAAACGTTAATATAACTGTTTAGTAACTGCTTACAAACTGCGTGAAATTTCTACCAGGGTTGCTACGCTAAGAAAAAAAATATTTAAGAAATAATAAATATTTATTTGGTGAGTACTAACACACACACACACACACACATACATCATATTTACTTATGTACTATACAAGACATTTCTCATATAATATAAAACATTTCTCAAATAAGAAAATATATATTTCTCAAATAAACATACATACAAAATATACATTTTCTTAAAATTATATAAGAAAACTTTAGTTTCTCATGAAAACAATTATTTATTCTATTTAGATGAAAAAATTTAGATTCAAGTAAACGTGCTGTTAATGCTTACAAAATAAATATTTATTTATTTATCTTTAGATATTTTTTATTTCAATGTATAAGAAACATTGAGAGACATATTATCTATAAAAAGAAAGTATTCACAGTCTTTTTTTTAAACTAATGCTAAACACACTCGACGCTCATATCACGCTCGCCCGATTAAGATCTTTACAAACGCTGCACCGCGAACGCTACAATTGTATGGCGTTACGTAAATCACGATATTACTTAGCGACGAAAGAGCGAATAAACATGAGGGATAGAAAAATGAGAGAGAGAGAGAGAGAGAGGGGGGGGGTAGAGAATAAGCATTACACAGGTAATGCGGAAGAGGAAAGAGCATCTCTTGTTTCTAAGGTACATAAGCGCACTGCGAAAGCAACCGGAAGTATTCAGAACAATATACACGGATACATGTATCCAACGTTGGGTTTTAGCTCATACAGTAGCATTATGTCGGATGCTAAACGCACGCGATATTTCAATGTTGTGCCGTCACGAAGGTGCATCTCCTTATAAGTTCATAATTCGTAAGTCATCAAAGTCAAATTCACGATAAGACGAATATATCGGAGCATCAATTGCAAGCGGACGATTTTCTCGAAATTACTACGAGTATATGCATGTACGTTTAATGGTTCTAATATAAACAAAGTTAAGAAAGTTTTTAAAAGTAATACATATCAGTTTTATGTCTCACGTGAAAAAATAACTTGTTATCGTTACTACCGTTTCTTTTATTTTGAAAAATACTACGCTCTTGTTATCGTTACTTAAAGTAATAAAAAGAGTCGTTACAATTCCTGTCATTTTCCTCATCAAGTTCGGAAAAAAACTTTTTTTTAGATCCATCGCCGATCTTATCATATGTATATACATTATATGTATGCAAAGTAACAATAATATATAAAAAGAACGGTGTTTTTTCGAGTTTAAGAAATTTTATTAAATTTAAACAAATTTATCTCTATTGGAAGTTCAAATAAACCGATTGTTATTTCAGTAAATACAATTGTCAAATTTTTCAAGTAACTTTATTGTGCAATCCAAATAATGTAGGAGAAATTGGGATTAGATGCTTCATATTTCAGAATTTCAAAGTTACCATTTCTCAGACAATTAACTATTGTAATTGAGTGTATAAACATTGATAAAGACGATATTCTTCTATATGTTAATATAGAAGAAGTTTGTCTTTATATGCTACGTCTTTATATGTCTTGTCTTTATATGTCACTTCCTATCCTACTAACCGTATATTTTGTTTTTTAATAACTAGAATACAAAGTAGCAACGTAGCCATCTTTTCCTATTACCGGATATTAGTTGCTCATTAGTGCAGAGATAAAGAAAGTCACATATAAAATATGTGTCCTGGTTAGTGTCAGGGTTTCCGCGAAAGGTCTCCATAGCCATATTTTACTTCTAGCCTTTAACCCCTTGAGTATGTATGTATCATATGTGTACAGAAAAAGCACGTGCCACCAACGTGTAATGTACATATATGTACATCTTAAAAAAAACCGGTTTATCCTTTTTTGATTTGTATGAAGCTTGGTATCTTACAGTTTTTGAGGTCTTTGAACCTGAATATAATATCAGAATCTCAAAATTCAAAATAGTAGATTCAATATGGTGGATCAAAAGGTTGGAAAAATAATTGGATTTTTATAAAAATGACTGTACTAAGATTTCCGAGGTCGTTAAATATAAATATGATATCTAAATCTTAATCTAAATTCAAAATGACAGATCCAATATAATGAATCAAAAATTGGAAAAATAATTGGATTTTTATATTTTGATTCACCATTTTAAATTTTAAAATTCGGATATATCAAATATCATATTCGGATTCATTCGACCTTGAAAATCTTAATACTAAAATCGTAGTGGAAATATAAGAAGAAACTTTTTTTACACACTGGTGGCACGGAAGTTTCATTTTTATCACACAGTTAAGTTAATTATGAGCCAACTTTACCTCGTCCGCTCATATGTTCGATTCAATCATGTTATAAATGAAAATTGTTTTTATTATCTAAAATAATATATTATACACTTATAAAAAACTTTATTCAAGTAACACGTCGCTTAACTTTATCCACTCACAATGCAGAATATTAATACAAAATTTCAATTTGCAAATTAGTTTTCCTTATTTATTAACTATAAAATTATATTGATTTTAATTAAACTTTCATGTCAAAGTTATGTTTATTTATGTTTTGATAGAACTAATTCGCGATTTTGTAATTCACTGTTTCTCTCAAAGTAAATATTAAAAAAAGCATATAAACAACATAGTCTTCCTTATTGTTTGATTAAAAAAAAAACAATTGTTTCTCTTAATTTTCTCATTTTATTAAACATTTTTAAAACAATTCAGAATTTCAGAAACTTGACATTTCATTTTTTACATTACTGATAGTCTGTTTCTTTATTACTCCATCGTGTGCATCCTCTTCTCCCATGACTTTTTATTTAAATATTCTATCATTTCATGATACGATTATTCATCCCTTTTACTGATCATGATTTGTTTGACTTGAATGATTATATAGAAATTAATGATGCCAACTAGCTCTAACGATATACTTGTAGCATTATGATTACATACTTATAATGAATATATTCTTATAATGCCCGAGAAACTCTTTCACGCCATATTTAGTCGCCATATTTATTTTAGTAGTCGTTACAAATAATGCAAAAAACAATTGATATAAAACGTATATTGATAGAATGTACATTAGTAAACCAGTGACGCCATGATTGCTCTTGAATTTTTAACCAAACATTATATTGTTACAAACAATAGATTAAAATAAAAACAAAACGTTTAAAGTAATAATTTTTTTCAATGAAATAATATGTATGATTTCTCAAAGCAAACAAAGAATAAGACAGATAAGAGCTGACTGCCATTCTTAAAGGCAAAAATCACAATTTAATAAAAGCTTGTGATACATTTATTTAAGTATTACAAAAAATTCAGACGTTTTGGTCCAAGTCTCGGACCCTCTTCAGTGATAATTACAAACAATATAGTTTCAAAAACATAGTTACAAAAAGATCGTTTAAGTTGCATAGAAGAACTTGGAAACCACACAACAAGAAACCAATCAAGCGAAAATAATATTGAGTATAATTTGTCCATTTGTTGTCAAAAAAGAAGTAATTTAAAAAACTTACCTAATAGTCAAACTGCGAAACTCAACGAAGATGATGATACAAATAAAATAGGCACGGATATGAAGATCAGCAAAGCAGAGGAGAAATATCTACATCTTATATAGACATATGGGACAGGGTGTCCCACATGTTCCAAACCGGTTAAATATCTCAGAAAGTATGCACTTTTAAAAAAATATTTCAGACAAAAGTTGCAATATATAAAGTGATATATTTACTGATCTTATGAGTTTGATCTTAGGTGGCACCACCAAGGTCAGGTTGAGGTCAACTTTGCTTTCTTAAATAGAAATATGTAATTTTTATTACGGAACTTTATTTCACGTAAAGAAACAAACAACTTTTGTTTGAAAAACTTTTTCATACAATCTCTATTTTCTGAGATATTTACGGAAACATCTACAAAATTATTGATTTCAATTATTTCAATAATTTTTACTCGCATTCTATCAACTTTACCGAAAAATAATAAGAGATAAAAATTATCTATTTTCTTCTCACAGAACTCTAAGTATTTTTTCAAAATTTTCTAATTAACTTTTTAGTACAGCATTTTCTTGCATTTTCTTAGAGTACTAAAAAGTTTATATAAAATTCTTGAAAAATTCTGAGAGCTCTATGAGAAGAAAGTAAACAATTTTTACCTCTTGCTATTTTTTGGTAAAGTTGATAGAATTCCAGTAAAAAATTATTGAAACCAATAATTTTGTAGATATTTCCGTAAATACCTCAAAAAATAGAGATCATATGAAAAAGTTTTCCAAACAAAAATTGTTTGTATCTTTACGTAAAATAAAGTTCCGTAATAAAAATTACATATTTCTATTTAAGAAAGCAAAGTTGACCTCAACCTGACCTTGGCGGTGCCACCCAAGATTAAACTCATAAAATCAGTAAATATATCACTTTATATATTGCAACTTTTGTCTAAAATATTTTTTCAAAAGTGCATACTTTCTGAGATATTCAGCCGGTCCGGAACATATGGGAAACCCTATATAATATAATGTAAGAATCATAACAATAACTTCGATCGAGGTTAAGCAAAAACCAAGATCGGAAAAACCAAATAATAAATAGAAATAAAATAAGATTAAACATTCGGAAGTCTCTCGATAATCGATATGTAATCTCTATGTAAATCTAGCACATCTTCTTGCAAATTTAAACCATTTTCTTGTCCAGTAATGAAAAACATTTCAGAGATCAAACGCCTTGTAAAGGAAACTTTTCTCTCTGTTCAAAATTAAAATATTCTTCCAAACAAATTTATAACCTTCAAGCCTATGTTTCGGGAAACAATAGAATAATCATTTGTATTTTTAGTCAGTTGGTTAAAGAGTTCTTTTATGTTCCGAGTTGTCTACCTGTTTGCTCCACATAAGAAGCATCACAATTTTTGCAAAAATTTTATACATTACATCACTTTGTGAATCTTTTCTTAAAATATCTTTTTGTGGTTTAATTAACCAATTGAGTCTATTCTGACCGACATACGCGACCAATATCACGGTTTTTTATGATTTGACTAATATTTTTCAGAAACTTTTTAATATAAGGAATAAGAAAAAATTTTTTAAAAGTGTTTGGATTATCGTTATCAGTTAAAGTACGATTACTGATAATACTTTTTTATTTTTGCAAATTTATTAGTTTAACCAATCATTTCTTCAATGTGCTAAAAATGATCTGGAGTGGATAATCATTCGTTAGCAAGATTTTAATCACCAAAGATAGGTTCTTTTTATGGTTTGAGTGTGATAATAAGAATGCTCTGTCGATGAGGCCAATAATAGTTCCCACTTTATGACAGCGGGTGTCCCGAAAATATATTCGGGTATCTTTCAGAAAAGAAAGCTTGTGACTTAAACGATTTTTTTAACTATGTTTTTGAAACTATATTGTTTGTAATTATCAATGAAGAAAGTCCAAAACTTGGACCGAAACTGAATTTTTGTAATACTTAAATAAATGTATCAGCTTTTATTAAATTGTAATTTTTGCCTTTAAGATCGACAGTAGGCTCTTATTTAGCTTATTCTTTGTTTGCTTTGATAAAGTCTCAAGAGCTTTTAAGTTTTGATTTATATACGATTTAATTCAACAAAACAAAATTAAAAATGAAATTAAATAATATAAATGTAATTAAATTATTTAGTTGAAAATCAAATTGTTTTTTTTTAAATAATAGGTTTTTCCATCAGTGATTTAATCTAATGAGACAAATGATATTTGATATAAAATTATGTTTTTTGCGTCCAAGTCAAACAAAACTCCAAATCAAATAAAAATAAAAATACTAAATCCAAAAGAATGTTTTTTCTTTATAGTAACGATTATATTTGTTATCGTTATTGATCGGTTATATTCGATGTTATAAAAAAAATTTAATCGCTTTATTGTCATCGTTACTAACAAAAAAAAAAGAAAACTTTGTCACCGACACGTTAAAAAAAAACCACTGAGAAAAAAACTTGAAAATTTATTTTCGGGATAAAAGTTTATTTCATAGAAATAAACTTTATCTCCCAAATAAATTTCCAAGTATTTTTTTCTCAGTGCAATGATTTTAACGGAACCACATAATGTTATTTCATAATAAACGCTAATAAATGACATGTTCACATGTGAAATCGCGACGACACGATATTAGACTTATTCCATATCGCGTGCTATTTTCAGCGCGCACAGTTTAAATAACTATAATCGTAGACCGACATTTTCAACGAACTATCAATATCAACTTTGTGCGCAGCGTGTCTGCGTAAATATAAGTTTAACGTTTCCGTGAATTGATATTGTCATCGCAAATAAAAAACGAAGTCATCGCTTTTTTCACCCGGCCATGTTTTTTTGTTGCACATACATTTTACGTCATTCATACGTCCCATAAATGAAAAGGGATTTATAGGAACTTTTTGTTTTTTTTCTTTGTTTCCTGCTCCATAGGCGAAGCGTTTGAAACACGAAACGTTTGCTCCGATTGCAGTCAGGTGGAAAACGCGAAATGAAAAGGCTGCAGATTATTACATTTGCCCCGTGTGGTATTGGAAAATTACAGGTCGTAACGAGTCGCGCGACGTTTGAGCACACACTTCCAGAGCGACTCCTCGGGACGACGTTTTTCTCGCGGAATTCACTTATGTGCACGTAAGAGGAACACTCGCGCGAAGACAGATAAATAAATTGATTTCTTCCACAGTCTCGCCTAAATTCCACCAATATTCATTCAAATTGGGCTACGATTACTATGCATTATTCGCATTTCTGGGTTACCACTGTGAATTTTAGTATTACCTCTTATGAATATGAAGCAGACAAGCTCGCGGTCGACTTTCGCGCGAGCAGCGGCAGCGAACCGATGAAAGGAACAATACGATCGCGATGTGAGGTCACGGCAAAAGCTTCCGTCGAGAAAAATGGTCGCCGGGTTGACCTCACTGGCGCTCTCGCAGCTTTTCAAACGTTTTCACACTTTTCTCCCCGGAGGCTGAAGCCGCCGCCGCCGCCGCCGACGCCCTTCTCCTTTCGAACCAGCCGCTGCCGCAACGACGCGGGCGAGTCGGGTCGCGCACACGGCGGTGACCATAACAAATGCGGCTAACTAAGCGCAAAAGTCTCGCGAAAGCTTATTACTCGATGTTTACAGCCCGGGGGAAACTTGGCCCGCGCTCGCAACGCGGTGTACCGCACTTTAGGAACTCTCGAGAGGAGTTCCGCCGTAACTGCGACCGCCGCGTGGCCGAGTCATTTCAAACGGAGGCCCGTGACAACGGCGACCGATCCTCGTAATTAACATACTCTCCTCGGACCTCTTTTTCCCTCCTACGTCCTCCTACGTTTTCATACCGTAAACGTCCGTACCGAATCCGGGGAGAATCGCCGACGGCGACGTCGTTCGTCGCGCGGGATGGGTAGTTTTCAAAAAGAGAAAACGACGGATGGAAATCACTTTCCGGGAAGTTTCCCGGGGAAGGAAACGCCGATCTTTCTAAACCATCCGGCCGTCGCCGCCGCCGCCGCCGCCGCTGCCGCCGTCGCCGTCGCTCTGGGGCGTTCGTCGCGATCGAAGTTAATTGAGTCGTCCGTAATGAGGTTTCGGCCGCTTCTGTCGAGAAATTTTAATCGGTCGAGAGGGTGACGAGAAGAGAAGGGTGGGAGGGTGCCAAAGTCGCGCCAACAACGGACGTTTGGAATGTTTGTGAGGAGTTATTCAATTATTTTACGTCCCGCCGGCCCGAGGTGCTTCTCAATTTGCTTGTCGTGGGGACAACGCGGAGCCGGCGTCAGCTCTCAACAGATCGAACTATATTTGACGTAGACTACAATACTGACACGATCGAAATAACTCGAAGTGTGCAGTGATTTCTTGTGGAAAGAAGTGAAATTCGATGAAGTCCGTGTTTTTCGGATTACGATTTACGCTCGACGTCACATATTGGATCGTCCTGCATACCGCTGTTTTGCACTTGTATAAAGCAGCTGGTTAATTTCGACGTCTGCCCATTTTTGCTCGGTGGAATACGATATTGACTGAACACATAAATTCGACAATACTTGATACGATTTATCGATGTTCAAAAAGCATCAGATAGATAGGCGCATGTAAAGATAGCAACTTTATTATTCAACTTGTAAAAATTATATCCTTGGTTGTATGAGTGGCACTCATATTTATCATATAGAGAGAATGACGAAGTAGAAATACGACGATATTACAAATTTACTGAAAACAATATATTCTGTAAAATGGGATATGAAAATCTGAATGTAATTTTTAGTAAATTTGTTGCTACATCAATATAACATAAAATTTATATTATTGTGTAATGTAAATTTAATAATTTACTCAATGTTGTACATTTCTGTCTCATAAATGCAATCTAAAAGTATTGTAGAGTTTTCAGCATCTATTGTCTCATGTCATGATAATCATATAAGCCTATCTGAGAACCTTACTAGTAGAATTGTAAAGTATAAAAATAAAAATTCGACAAAAATATAAAAAATTATCAGAATTTGATGTAAAACGTCATGTAAAATGTAATATAAAAATTTGAGTTTAACTTTCTTTAATTTGTTGCTGCATAAATATAACAAATAATTTATATTATTAATAACTTCAAATTTTAAAGATTAATTTAAACAATCAGAATAAAAATTATGCAAAAATTAGTCAATTTCATGAAAATAATATACATCTTCATCTGCAAAATGTTCAAAGCACAAAATGTAGCAATTGAAGTATTGAATGATTGAAAACTTAAATTCAATACTTCTATTGCCATGCACATTTGTGCTTTGAACACTTTGCAGGTAAAGATGTATATCATTTTCATAAAATTGACTAATCATCATGAAATTGACTAATTTTTGCATAATTTTTTCTGATTGTTTAAATCTTTATGTGGATTTTTTATTATAATTTGTAATTTTGTTTGAATTTTTCCTTTTATATATATAGTATATTACATTGTTGTAAAAGTTCAATTTTTTATTTATTTATTTTTTTATTGAATTGATAGAAGATGATCACAGTAACATTTTAGAGTGATTTTGGTTTCTTAATTTTGATAAGAAAGAAAGAAATTTAATTTAATAATAAATTATTATTGTGGGGTTAGTTTATGTGGACTCCAAGCAGTTACGAAAATGGAGATCCTCTTCACTGTTTTCTATATATTTTTCTCTATATACTTATCAGTTTTTGTTCAAAAATTCCAGAAGCATCCTGTGTCCTTTCCTCGTAAATAAACTATTATATTTACTACGTGTGAAGCGTTTTACAATTTCCGTGGTGCAAACTACTCCATTCATAAAATATTATAGATAAATAGCAAAATAATGCAAACGTAAATAAAATTAAAGTTATTTTAAACTGTTCTCACATGAATAAATAACATCTGAATGTTATAAACTGTCTCTGACTAAAATATGAATAACTCACCTGTGCAGATAACTCGCCTGAATGTATCTTGTACTATTAAAAAGTTTCTTTTCAATGTATTTAACAGCGATGTAACATTATATCACTCCGTACCTTGACGAGGAACACACTGAGACACGTCGGAACTCTAGCATCGTTTCCACGTTTAGTTTTCGAGAAGAGAATGTGACGCGTTTTGTCAACTGGAGCGTGTTGTACAGTTTTACCGTATATCCCGTGTCAACGATACACAGGGCGATTTTTTTTCATACGGATCGTAATCTAAACGGTGACGAAATTTAATTTTCACGAGACGGGAGGAACGAACTGAAAATAAATCTTTCTAATTGACGCGTGCTCGCAATCAGTAGCGCATCACGCGGACCTAAACGTAAAGGATCATCGTCATGCGGGGACGTATGCAGCGACGCGCAGCCCGCAGCATTTTCAGACATCACTGTTGTCACTGAACCGCCTTGCAAGCAATCTGGCATGGGAACAAGCATCGTACGCCGCAGGCGTTACACGCAGTATCCATGGGCTTTATACCACGCAGCAACAGATCGAAATTCCCGCTTTAATATTTGATTTCGTGTCCGCCTACGTTAGAGCTGTCGATTAATAATACATTAGTAATTACTCCGACATTATTCATATTTCTCGAGCGTATTACAATGTCACGATTGGTACCGTCGGTGATTTACGTTACGTTATTCAGTCAGCCATTAGTACGTGTCAATATTTATTAAGCCGCTCAGGGAATTACAAACGCCCTGCAGTAATGAGGTAATGTAGGAGTGATAAATGTCGACTGCCAAAAAACAAGAGTTGATGCTCTTCTTTTGTGCTAATAATGTATTATAAATTGTATCACATATTAATTATAAATAATTTTCCATATCCTCCCCCTTCCATTTTTCTCTCTTTCTCCTTGATAATAAATAATGATTTTATAACATCGGAATAATTAACGAATTGTTTGTCAAAAGGGATTCATATAAATTTTCATGATTATCACGTCGTAAAACAATCAATGATGGAAGCTCCAAAACTTTCTGTAAATTAGATTTATGAAGCAAATATACTATATATTGAATCAATTATTAAATTTATGTCATATATAATAATGCAATTTCTTTATTACATTCATGCAATAACATTTATTAAAAGTTACTCTCAGATTTTCATATTACATTTTACATATAACACATTTTGTTTTGAGTATATTTTAATAATTTTATTTATATTTTTCTTCCTCGCGCGTATTTCATCATTTCTCATAAGGAATGCAATCTTCACAAGTCGACTAGTGAAGTTCTCAGATAGACTTTCATAATTATCACGACGTGAGGCAATAATGGAAAGTTTACAGTTCTCTTAATCATAAAACTTACTTAATATACTATATTGAATTAATTATTATTAAATTTACATCATATAATAATGCAATTTTTGGTTATGTTAATGCAGCAATATAGTTCACTAAAAGTTGTTTTTAGATTTCCATATTACATTTTACATGACATATTGTTTTAACAAAATTTTGGTAATTTCTTTCATATTTTTTCTCTTATTTCTATTCTGTGATTTTATGTGATAAATATGACTGTTATATAAACCACCCACAAGGGACGTGGGTAACCTTTACAAGTCGACTAGCAAAGTTGTTGCCATTTATTTACGCACGCCTGTCTATCTGGGGAGTAACGTCATCGCGCGACTCGAATCGGAATAGGAGACAGAAACGCTTTCCGGAGTTTCCTCTTAGCGTACTTACGAATCGTTTTACCGTTTCAGACTTCGGTATAACGACAGGACGGCAGGAGGAGAAATATCCGTGTGCCTTTGTTTTCAACAGCAACGAGACCCGCAACGGTACGTTCGCGTCGCCGAATTACCCTGGGCTATACCCTCGTAACACAGAGTGCCACTACTTCTTCAATGGTCACCTTAGCGAGCGGGTTCACCTTCATTTCCACTTCTTCGACGTCGAGGGCGTGTTACCGTAAGTTGAATGAACGAGCAAATCCTTATTTCCTTTAAGAGGTTTAACGCGATGGCCCGCGCGGTACGTATCTAAATAATTCTCCATCAAAATTGTAAATAGTTTCCACGAGATTCGATATATTATCCATGTCCAATGCCTTGTTCTCGAACGACCGCGAGTTGTGTTAGAAATATGATAATGAGAAACGAAACGAAAATTAATTAACATCAACGTAATAATGCGATATTTATAAAACGGAAAAAAAAGAGATTAAATAGAATATAACAATAATTATGCGTGTGCACAAAAATGTCATGAATAATATTTAATGGGGGACGCGCGTCTGTATATTTTAAATATCGCGAGATAAATCGGATTAAATCGATCACAAATGACTTCTTCCGAATCGAATGGACCACTCATCGCTCTTATACTCCCAATACTAAACTCGATGCTACTGGAAATCTGTCCTCCTCTATTGTCGAAACTAAGTAGATACGACTTAACATTGCCTTCGAGCAAATTTGAAATCTTTCCGCTGAGGTGAATAGATAGCCCGGCTCGATTCTGGACTCTCGCGGGAGTTGGATGGCTCGTTATATCAAACTGTGTTCAAGTTCTCGGCTACTTATTGGAACACGGAGGCAGCCCCGATGAAGGTTCACCGGCCAGTATTCGGGAAACAGAGGCAATTACGTGCCATCTATGCCGCAGATTGTTATTAACGAGCATATTACCTATATTACCTGATATAACGAGAAATATGACACGCTACAGCTTTCGGAAAGATACAACTATGTCGCGCATGCTGAAAATAGAGCGACACCAGGCAGAAAAAGAAAGAGAGAAAAAAAAAGATACAAAGGAAGAGAGAGAAGGAAGGAGAG
>NW_022639488.1:586759-605178 GCF_010583005.1 Odontomachus brunneus | reverse complement strand
CAATAACGGCGCTTTTTGTTTTATATATACCACGCAGTAGGTCGCGATTTGTTGTAACAGATCAGAGAAAGCTAAGAGAGAGAGAGAGAGAGAGAGAGAGAGAGAGAGAGAGAGAGAGAGAGTTGAATATACGTGCAAAAGACGAGGGGAAACGGAGGGAGGGGTAGTTGGAGAGCGGCCACGGGTGAGAGGAGGGCAACGGTATGCAGCAATGTGTTGGGGTCATACGATAGCTGCTCCTAATTGGGTCGTATTAAATCGCAGGACCATCAATATTCCGGCGGCAACGTAACGCTACGTTCATTACCGGAAGCCGCTAATTAATCATGTTTCGCCAATTTCTGTCGAATTTTATAACAACGCGGGCGCGCTCGTTTGTCGCACACGGCGCCACGGCGCGCATTGCGACGAAGGAACACGAAACGCGCGCAACAGGGAGGAATCCGCTGGTCCGTGACGGTCCCACGACGGTTCGCTTTTATAAATTAATAATTTGACGTCGGGGCCGACATATCTTCGCGTGCGCGCGGTCTGCGCGGCTATTTATTGCGGCCGCAGCCGGCCGTGGGAAGATTTTCCCTCGGTGCTACTTCGGAAAACGGTAATCGTAAATATCCCTCGCGCTACGGAATGAGAGTTCGATTGGACCAAGTGCGCCCTCGGTGCTACTCGCAGATGCATTTCACTGCCGTCGACGCGCGCGGCCCGGCGCGGCCCGGAAAAAGATGCATACTCGGCCGTAAATCTGACCACCGGTAAACAGTTCTCGAGACGCGGGTTCTGCTCGCGTGCGAGGAAGTGCCGGGAAAATGATGATCTATCACCCGAATTGCCACTTATGTCATCGAGCCAACTAGCGGGGCCTTGCTGCTATTCACGATATATATTTTCCCCTCCGTGATAATAGCCCCATCGCTCACGCATCAATATTTCTTTTCACGAGGATACATTGTTTGTCTCTCCGGATATATCCCCTCCCCCCCCCGACGCGACGACCGGATGGCCGCGTAAATCTTATTTATCATCTCTATTTATCTGCCGGGTAACACACCACTTCGTTCGCTTGTCCTTAATTATGGCTGACAAAATGATAATAGTTGTCGACATATATTTCGGGGGCCCTGCTAGTTGGCGCGATTATATGACTTGGCGTTCGGATCGTTGCTCGGGCTTGTGTTCACCCAAAATTCATCTGAAATAATGAAAAAGTAATGTTAAAATTAATAAGTTAATTTCAAGTTGAGACTAACGGCCACAGCTGTGCCCGAGTATCCATTTGCGGACAAAATTTCGTAAATTATCAGGAACGTAAAAAAATGAATATAAATATTTAATAATGAATATAATCGACTAATACGAGAGAATATTAATTAATAAAAAATCCAGTATCAAAGTAACAAAAAATAAAACGAAATTTAAAATAAATTCTAAAGAAAATTCATGTTGATCTTGAAGTAACATTTCAATATCACGATGTTTTTTTTTTAACTTTTATCTGAAACATTTTCCTCTATAACGCGTAATTTTGGAATTATTAAAATGTTCAATTTAAACATAAACATTAAACATGTTCAATTTAAAATCACTTTGAAAGAATGCAAAGTTTTCATTAAGAAAACTATCAATAATATAAAAATATTTTTTTATATTAATTTAAAAACAAGAAAGCACATTTCTCTTTTTAGTTTTGTTATGTATAATTTTTAATAACTATTACAAAGACATACGGATTAAAATTAACGCAATACTCTTCCAGAAATGTTGAAAGAAAATCTTATTTTAACTTTATGTGAAAACCATTTTGTTCAAAATTGTATTGATAAAAATTTCTGATATATTAATATAATATAGAAATAAAATATGAATGTAAATATTTACATTCATATTTTATTTCTTATTTCCGTAAATATAATGTTCATGCACTAATATATTTAAAATTTTTTTCTCAAATCTATTAATATTATTAATAAATCTGGAACATATCTTCACATAGAAATGAGTATCGACTGTGCCAATATTTATAACTATAAAATTTATAACTATAAAATTTTGTTATTTCAAATACTTATATTACTCAACTATTTAATATTATTTAAACAAATATCTTATAGATATGTACCTACAAATTAAGGTTCTGTCTATCTTAGTACCATTGTGAGACGTAAGAGATTGGAGATGGACAGTTTTTCTAGTGGGATACTTTTAAAGATAAATACTCTATAGTGTTTGACTAAATAAAAAATAAACCTATAATATATACACTCGTTGGCAGAAAGTTTGTCTATAATTTTTCGTGTGAGTTTCATAATGCATTTATCTTCTATAATACAACAAATTTATTCTAATTCATGATATTAAACAAAAGTTGGAAAAATTGTCATAATAATGAAATGAATATTTAAGCATGTTTTAGTGTAATATCATATCAATTCATCATCAGATTTAAGAGCAATTTACATTTTCCAATGAGAAAATTTGTGAAATCGGCAATGTATGGAAACATGGCAATATCATTGGTATAACAAGTTAGTGCTAGAACTGAAATAATTATAATATAATTTCTATATTTATTATTTATACATCCATGTATTTCAAATTCAAATTAAATGAAACTAACTATTTATCAAATGTAATAACCAATACATTGTATATTTATTTCATATTTCTTTTTTTACAATTGATTGATATTGACATCAAATGTTTTAAAACTTTTATTTTATCATTTTTTTAATATTTGATAATCTTTAAAATAAAAACGATTACATATTATAACATTTATGAATTCTATTTTAATAATATTGCGTGCAAAATTATTTTCTCAGTCATTTGAAACAGTTTTATTAATAAAATACTGATTAAGATTACATTGAAAGAAAAAATATCTAAGAAATAAAAAATATTTATTCGCGGTGGATACTAATAACATATTTAGTGATACTAACAAAATATATTTTTCAAATAAGAAAATGTTAATTTTCTTAAAACTTTAGCTTTTCACAAAAGCAATTATTTATTTATTCTATTTAAATAATAGTATTTAGATTTAAATTAACATATATGTTATATGTATATATACAGGGTGTCCCAAACTCTCCTTATCACATTAAGTGGGAATGTAGGACGGGTTAAGGTGAACATAAAAGTCCCATACCTTTTTGCGATATTCGCAATAATAACCCAGAAATTAATTGTAAATGATTAAGGAAAAACGCACGCTGAATGGTTGAGGGTGAAGCGCTCGCGGCCTAATTAATATAGCGCAGGGATGTCGGCGCGCGGTGATTGGAAAAACAACGCACCATTGCCTATACTTATATCGCTGCACTCCTACATCTCGCCTCGGCGCGGTGCGGCAAGACAGGATCAAAGCTATAAGACGCGCGCTGACATCTGCCTGCTATATTATTGGGTCGCAAGCGCTCCTCCATTCAGCGTGCTTTTACTTTTACAATTAATTTCTCGGTTATTATTACGAATATCGCAAAACGGTATAGGACTTTTATATTCATCTCAATCCGTTTTACATTCCCACTTAATGTGATAAGGAGAGTTTGGGACACCCTGTATATTAGTACTTGTTGAATAAATATTTTTTTGTCTTTTAAATATTTTTTCTCTTTCAATGTAGAAAGTAGCGGTAGAAATTCCTTAATCGAGTATACAATATTTATGTTAGAACGTTGTAAATGTGTGATGGAGAAACAGAGATTAGATTATTTATTGGATTATCGACGGAGAGAGAAGCATGAATGCAATTTATGGCTGAAGGGTAGCCAAGGAAGACTGTTAAGAAAAGTCATCGCGATTTTATCGATATTCCAGAGATAGATATTGGAGCTTTTTACTGCTCCATTTTTTATCAGGAAATATATATCAATGTACTGCACATATCGTAAGAGAGTACTTTCGCGGAAGAATGTGGAATCACGAGGAAAGCTGAATGGCTTGCTGAATGTAGATTTGCCTGTTTAACTATAATCCTCGTAAATTCAAGTACACACTACCGGTACGTGTACAACTTACCGAAATTTTGATTTCACGTGAATATGAAAGACGAAGACCGAATCTCACTGACGCAAACTTCTCGAGAGATAATGGATGACGGAGACATTTAACTTTCTTAATGAAATGCACGGCCGGCAAAGTTTTTTGAGCCGTCAAAGCTTGCAGGAAAAGTTAAGTGAGTCGTTTAACTACCCAAACTTTAACTAATTCTGAATCGATATATTTATTTTACTTGATATATTCCGGTGAGGTCCGTATTCCCATTTTGTCTGGATGTTTTATTTAATCTAAAAGTGCAACTCGTAATTTGTTGCCAGGAAAGATTGGAAAACAGTTGGGAAGCTTTCCGCAATACACAATATAAATAGATACGTTTTATCGGAAAACATGTGTTTTTATTATTATTTTTATAATTATACGACTGGAAGCATAAAAATATGAAAAATAAATATAAAGTGTGCAAAATGTGCAAAATAACTGGTAAAATCGTGTATCCAATTAAAGCTTACGTATTCGTATGTACATCCACAATAAAGTATCATTTTAGTTATTTTTAAACAATGCGCACGCGAGGTTACAAAGTAAATGTTCTCCCTTTTTAATTGGGTACACAATTTCCTTTTATTCGCTCCATTATCGTTATTACTGCGACATGTATTCGTGATTAACATCACTTACGGCCATATTTAGAGTCGACGTTATTCCAACGACATGTATTTTGCGCTAATATGCGGGATATTAGCTGTAATATTGTATGTTAATATCGAGTATTTGTGATCGGTCGAACGATGAAATCGGTCGGCCGATGAAATAAAGACTTGCTCCGAATGAAAGAGAAGTTCAATTATCATTGCGGGATTTTCTAGGTGTGACGCTGTATCAGCCAGCGATTATGTTGAATTCTCCAACTACGTGGGGAGAGATCGAAAGTATCCGAGGCACTGCGGTCAACTGAAAGAATTCGACGTTAACAGCGATAGGAAGTTCTTTCGCGTAACGTTCAAGAGTAACGATCGTCTCGACGCCACAGGCTTTAATGCCAGCTACGTGTTCTTGGATGAGGAGGAAAATTACACGGTGAAGATACCTGTGAGCAGCGGATCGGTATGGCACGGTGAGGCTTCTCTTCTCTCATGAAATTAGTTAATTAATTATATCACGGCGTTGCTATCGTTACCTGCAAGTAGCTTCTGCCCCTTTTTTTTTAAACCAGTTGCAACGCTATTGTAAGTTGGAAGGTTACTGACAGGATAAAAAGGCAAACACGCCTCGTCGAGGAAAAATCCTACTTATTAAAAAAATTCCGTTACCATTTACTGTGCTAAAAGCACCGATCGCACGAGTGTATGGATGTAAATCTGCTGTTTATTATTTATGTATCTAGTTAAATTCATCTAAAATTATATTACGCACTTCTAGATGACCTGACGGTTGCGGGAAATGCGAAATACAAATATTATCATTGGAAAATGACAACACGCGACGCTGAATTAAATGAGAATATTTGATACGCCGTACATAAGCTCGTGCAGCCGAATTTTTAGAAAGTTCAGTTTCATATATTTCGCCCGTTTTTTTTTTGTTAAATCTGTAATACA
The DNA here is from genome assembly GCF_010583005.1 of Odontomachus brunneus. NCBI lineage: Eukaryota > Metazoa > Arthropoda > Insecta > Hymenoptera > Formicidae > Odontomachus > Odontomachus brunneus. Next base: position 599,575 of record NW_022639488.1, on the reverse strand, counting down.
ATAATTTGCGTTGGATATTGAAAATAGAAAAAATGTGAGCCGTAATATAATATATAAAGTTACGTAACTTTAATAGGGTATACTACGCGGTTTGCAGCGAACGAAACGTTCATTATAACCCATTGGTATTTGCTAAGAGTGGATTATATTTTTATGTATCCTAGTAAAAATTTAATGCAGTTTCTGAGCAGTTACTGAACAGTTATGTTAGTTTTGTCTAGTAAAAGTGAAGAATAAAATTGTGTTTGAGATCAAGCACGATGTAACGCTTTTTCTGCAATCTCTATGCACGAAGATGTAGTGCGTAATATATATTATCTCATGTTTCTCGCCTCATGTTTCTCTGATGTAATGCTTTAATAATATTATTACATGATATCATTCACAAACGTCAAACGACATGTTTCCTTTTATCCATTCTTGTAATTATACTATTCCATCAAATTCCTAGTCTGAGCTATCATGACTTCTCTATCATGATTCATGAATTCTCATTTGTGTCATTAGTATCAGAATAGTTTAATGTGTTCTCATTCCACAATGAAACTCTGTATTATTAATATATATTCCATTTGTCTTACTTCTATTTATTGCCAATCTTAGTTGTCATCTATCACAAAGCTTAATATCGTCAAATGTCTTATTTCTTCCAATTTTCCTTTCCTCGCCCTATGCTTTTTTACATATTTATTCATTCTTCACACAATTTTAAGCTCTTTTCTAATAATATAAATAAATATTTTTTTTACATTTATTCATTATAGACATAATATCACGTATACATTAAAAAAAACTGAATTAATATTACTGATATTTGGAAAGAGAGAATTAGTCTGTATATTGTACAATAAATTACTTCAACTATTGAATCCAGTTCTTGTCCACTGCTTATGCATTATTTCTACAATTAAGGAGAATACATTAATACTAAACATTAGCTGAAACGGACTACACAAACTGCATACATTTCTACCAAGATCATTAGTACATGAATATTCTTGTTCGTTTTAATAGTCGATATTATGATGTGAAATGAATCCAGAAAATATCTAATTAAATTTTATATATATATATATATATATATATATATATATATATATATATATATATATGTATATAAAGAATAAAAATAGCTCGTTTTTATGAAAGATACGACACAAAAGCAAAAGTAGATCTTTGAAAGAGAGCAGAGACTTTACTGCGATATTACGGTTTAAAAGTACAATGTATCGAGTTTAACTGGATTCTAGGGTTAATACGGCCTTTGAAACGTAACGAGTTCTGAAATTAATACGGTCTCTGAAATTTAACCGGACCGAGTCTCTCGTTTCCCTTAACAGCGCCGACTTGCACATTTCGTAGACAGGTACGGTCACGTTATGATTATTATGTTCCAGCTATTTAAACGTCTCCTTAGCAATTTCCATGACAGTTATTTCTCCGCGTTCTCTTGATTTTCTTTCTTACGTGCGCGAACGCATGCGGCCGGTAGAACGGAGAAAAAAGGAGCAGATACGCGAACGGACATTCTAGAAAATAATTGAGTCTTTTGAACATGAAGAAAAGCCCGACAAGAGGCGAGCAAAAACCTCCGTAGAAAGATCTATTCTGAATTGCACGGAGATCCGTTCATTCGCATTCTCGTTCTCCCGCGCCCCGGTAAGGCGAAAAGTCACGCGCGCAGCAGCGTAAATGGATAGAAGCGGCCTGGAAAAGGTAGCAGGCAGAATGAATTAAGGCAGTGTACTTTAGCCCGTTCTGTCAAATCGAATTGCGCGGAGAGAAACCCGTTATTCACTCGTTCGCGCCGGCAAACGGGGTCGAATGCCTCGGATTCGTGAAACTTTTGTTACAACTTGGAGCATTGTTGCACGCCCAATGGCCGAGTAGCCGGTGCCGCTGCGCTTAATAGCTCGAAATACATCTTCGAGCGTTCGGTCGCTTTAAACGCCGCTTTAGAGCGGTAACAATTGCGGGACGAAAAAAATGCGCAAACTCGACGAAATTGCGCGATCGAGATCGTCGTCGCGCGAATTGCGCGGCTATACACACACACACACACACACACACACACACACACACACACACACACACACACACACACACACACACTCGTTTGCAGTATTTCTTGTTGGAACACTTTTTATCGACGCATTTTGAAACGTGTCCAATGTCAAATGAAAGAATCTGTTTTATAAAAATTATCAATTTAGAAACAAATTTTCCAAATTTGATGTCAGCTGTGTTACGAAATATTTTTTCGGAGGAGGCGTGTTAAAACCATTTTATAAACGAGTATGCATTCGGTATTAATATAGTTTGAACACTTTTGTCTCTTTGGTGCAGCTGATGTTTACACAGTGAAAGAATTTATCTTTTTGAAATTATTCAAAAACAAATTTTTCTAATAAAATATATAAGAATTGAGAATAAAAACCAAATCATCGATCTAATGAACATGTATTTGCAATATAGTATATACACAGGCATGTATTACAAATCAGAACGTTTTAATCATTATTGTGATGACGATTGTGTAACGATGTTGTAATGATAATGTATTATAATGACAATCTAGTTTTAAAGATTCTGGAAGTAGTTTACCCACTTCCACTGTAATCTATCGAGAACGATTGTCTTCATATTGTCACTTGCATGCCCGACAACAGTGCTTGCTTTAAAATATATGACCGATAATTTTGTATAATTTAAAATTTATACTTTTGCTAGTTCAATTGAAAATGAGCACAATAATTGTTGAAATAATTTACCTAATATGTACTTGCGCGCGCCTGTATACCATATTTTAAATATATATTCATTAGATCAGTAATTTGACTCTTCTTGACTCTAATTGTTATATCTTCTTTATTTTACTCAAAGAACTTTATAATAATTTAAAAAGGTTCTAGTATTTGGCTAAACAAGAGATAAACATATAATATATATATGCTGCAAGAAACTTAATTAAACTAACAGTGCATAAGAGAAATATCAATAATTTTTATTATATTGTTTCCGTGATATTTAATTGTAAATTAGTGTAAGCATATGTACAACCTTTATAATATAATAAATTTCTCCCAATTTGAAATGTTTTTAAAACCGAATAGATATAATAAAAGATGTAAAACAGAAATTAAAAAAAAATTTATTGTTAGATTAGGTTAAAGCGAAATCTATATCTTTTGATAAAAATATTCGTGAAACCATAATATATGAGTAGAAGCATAGTAAAATATCATATAAATGGTAAATTAGTGACAGATCTTGAAATAACCTCACAATATTATTTTTATATTTATTATTCATTTTAATATATCTATACGTTTCCAAAAAATTCAAATTAAATAAAATTAATTATTTGTTAAATACAATAATGAATACATTTTATGTTCATGTTTCTTTTTTCTTACAATAGATATTAATATAAAATAAATATCTCTCACAACATTTATTTTATTATTTATAAAATAAACCATAACATATTACGACTGTATTTACAAATTTCATCTTTTTGAGAGATAGAGAGAGAGAGAGAGAGAGAGAGAGAGAGAGAGAGAGAGAGAGAAAGAGAGAGAGGGGGGAGAGGGAGAGGAAGAGAGAAAGAGAGAGGAAAAAAGTGGTAGGTGATAGTATATCTCTAGAAAAAATCGCACGCATATCTTTTTTTTTAATTAATATATATATTTAATTAGTTTTAAAAGAGAAAAATAATCTTTATATATATGATCCCATAAATGAAATTTACAGAAAAAATTTTACTGCTTTTATGGATCTCGCTGATATATGCAATTTTTGTTATAAAAATTACATCCACACTTTTGGGAGAGATAGTGCGGCGAGGATGTTATAAAATAAAAATCGAATAATATCTCCATTTTATAGCCATTTTATTTTTGAAACTGAGAAAAAAGATGTTCATACAATAATTTTTCATGGAGTAATGCTTATCCAAATTTCATCTATTTTTGCCTATAATTTTTTTATACCATTTTTTTTTTTTAGCAGTGTATTACATAATGGTAATTTTATTAAAATTATTACAAAGTATATTATTATAAATTTATAAAAATTATTAGCTATACCCTTTATTAGCTGTATCTAAATCTTTTTAATTAATACGGCGTCCCGCCCGATAAGTGGGAAGGTTCGACTCCTAGCTGAGACGGTATTTTTCGCAACTATAATTATGAATAAAAAATATATAGATTTTGGTATAATTAGAGAAGTTGATTAATATTAAAAATCGGGATATAGAGTTGGTTTGGAAGATTGATTTGCCGTATACGTTATCAAAAGATAGTACATTATTAAAACCTGTTCGGCATGTGCGTTTACATTGTCAAACATTATTATCCTCTCAACGTTTAATAAAATATTCGCTCCAACATTAATGTTTAGCTCTTATTTTTATTAATATGTTGAAGTTGTATACTTTCGAGAGTCTGCATATAAAATTAAATCTTTTTTCTTGTTTGTAATTAGAATTTAACGGTATGGAAATCTTGATTATATAATATAGCTAAAAATAAGTAAATTTATTATAAAACTATTTACATAAAACTTTTCTTATAGATTATATTTAATATAAAGAATTAAAATATAACGAAAAATCATCTTTATTTTATACTTTGATATCTCTGTTAATCTGCACATTGGTATCAAGAACGACTTAGCTACTTATCTTTTTGTTACGTGACAAGCAATTAACATGACTCAACATTTAAACCTCATTCACATCAACTACAATTCTATTTAGCGCGTGAATTGCATGTCCTCATTCTACTAGTTTGAGATTAATTCAAAATTAATAATTAGATCGAAAATGACCCCAATGTGCCAGATTATGGTTAAAAGATTTTATTAATAAAATACACACCGATTATGTGTGAAACTATAGAGTAGCGTTAAAACAATTTTGTGATAAATTATGCCATTGGACATCGATTACGTTTCGAATAATGTCAAGAAAAGAAGTATTTAAACCGTATTAAGAAACTGGGTTACATTCGCGCCATATTATCCCGCATGTATTGTTCCTGTTGACAAAACAAAATTTCGTCAATAATACAGACGGTGTGATTGTACCGGCCAGCCCTGCAGCTCGCGATTACTCCAAGCCTCGTCGCCACCATTACCACCACCACGTAATTATGTGGAACTGTATTTCGAAAACGTTACATTCGAGAACGGCGAGAAATTGACTCGACAAAACCAAACAATATGAATTACTTTCAGCACAGCGGCTCTGGCGTGCGCGGTCAACTAGAATTTTCCCACTATTGTCGTGAAACAAGTCGCGAATAGGACTCGCTCGAATGTGACGTGTATTTATAGGCAATCAACGATAATGTTCGTGCGCGCTGTTCGTGTTGTTCTCTTCGTTTTGCGCGCGACCGCCAAGGCGCCAAGATTGTGTACGGCGTTTTCAATATTCCAGATTGGTATCGTCGATCTGCAATATTTGCCTACAGGAGCTAGCGTGAGATTGCATAATGAACAAAGCGGTGTAGCGGGATCCGATATCAGTTTGAACGGCAGTCATTGTCATGCTTGATAAATACGAGCGCTGAATGGAAGAGACCTAATAATGACAGATTTCATACAATTCTTGGCAGAAGGGACACATTCGTCGTTTCTTATTTACGATTGTCGATAGATCTGTCGATTTTCTTCAGCCTCGAAGGAGAAATTACGTAATTCATATCGACTGTAAAAATCGCCGCGAAGCGGACGATCGTTTCAAAGATGTGTGTGTATGTGTGTGTGTGTGTGTGTTATAGCTTTCACCACGTCACGGCAGCTTTATGCATTTTGTTTTCTTTTTCTTTTTTGCTCATGCCACTCACTTTTTCCTGCATATGCGGTAATAAAAAGCTCGACGAGGAGCACGTACAAACAAAAACGCGGGCAATATGTATATTATTATTTATGCCGTCGTTAACACATGTTATCACGCGTACTTTGCGTATGCAGGTCGAGTGCAGATCAATAACGCGCTCCGCGAGGTCAACTGCGAAAAAGAAAAAGTTGATCCAAAAGCGCCGCTATATCAGCCCTACGTCAAAGTAACCGTGAAATTGTTTTTTTTTCCATTGAAGGTGTCGCGCCACCGCCACCGCCATTGCTGTTATTGCTGCTGATGCTGATGAGTCGCCTGCTTGTCGGTCGGGTGATGAATTAATAAGCAGCCACGGTCACATTCGGATGGATCCTGGCTCAATTTACAACGAACTGCAACTTCGAGATCAAGAGCCATCCAGAAAAAAAAAAATGAAATCACCAATCGCTCCAACTCACCAAGGAAAGTGACGACTTCGTCGATGAATTCGTCGAGGGAGAGAGAGAGAAAGAGAGGACATTACCGAAGTCTATTATATCCCTCGAGATAAACGACATCTTGAATTTATCTTCGCATCCTTCCTCATCCTATCTCATCCGTTCGCGCGGTCGCGTCACGTCGACGACGCAGTACGGAAGCAAACATTGGCAATAAAGTGTTTTCACGTCGTCGTCATCGTCGTCGTCGTCGTCGTCTGAGCAATGTGCCGGAGAAACGACTGCACGGACGGTGTTATTAGTTGAAAGCGCGTTGCAGAGAGCTACGTTATCGCGAATACAGAAGCGGGATTAATTGGCCACGCGGCTAAATTGACGCTAATGTAACGTCACGTAGGTAAGTCACAGTTGAAAGCTAATTTTTCCGAGAAGCGTTCTTACTTACAACCAACAGCGACGAAGCACTTCGCGAGAATATTACGATATTATTGGCACTGTCCTGACTTAGAGAAATTCATTTTGAGAGAAAGGGAAAGAGAGAGCGCGCACGTCCTCTTCATTTGACTTTAGTCATAAGTTCAAAGTTAATACTGAAACTATTAAAGCAGTGAGAATGTCGGCTTTGTAATTTCTTACGCAAAATTATCTCATATTTATAATAGTACATTTTATATATTTTTAATTGACGTTGGATGAAAGTAAAAGAAGTAAGTATTTTTCCCCTGATATTATGTATATTTTCAGAAACCTGTTATTTTGATCGTTCTAATAAAAATACCCAAGCAGCACAAAGTACTGAGCCAATGTTAAATCTATAGTGGCCAATGTAGAATCTACAGGGGCCAATTGTTGACCAACTAACATGTGCTGCTAAGGGTAGGTCGTTAATCAGTAGTTGTATACACACAGAAAAATATTACTCTATTACTAAAGAAAACGATTACTCATAGTTTACTTTCCTTCTTTTAAGCAGTGGTTATCTTCAATGAAGATTATTTTCTTGATAACAGTCTTAGTCTTCCGCATAGAATTGTCGCTCACTAACTTTCCTAAAGGTCCGGGAAGTAGTGTGATCTATTTTTAAACTTTAGAGCCTCTAAAATATATAAAGGCACAGTTTGGCTGTTAGTCACTTCAAAATAGCCGAGTTATTACATACTTGAAACCTTTTTTAGATCTCTCAGACTCAAAATTGTACCTCACGTAATTTTTTACCATACTAAACGAATATGAATATAAATTTTTGTTTTTTTTTAATTTGTTCATGATAAATTAGAAATTGTTCATCTTGATCAAAATATTTTTAATAAAAAAATAGTGATGCTACTGTAAGGTTTGCGATGTGCGATATCTGCATTTGCAGCAAGAGCCGGTCTATTCTAATGAAACTATCGAAAAGATTGACGTTTGCATATACATTAAAAAAAAAGATCCTGACATAAGCCCATTTTCAGCGTAGTTATCGACAAAAATGTCAGGCAAAAATGTCAGGCTTAATGAAAAAATTGATGTTTTGAAAACAGCGTTGAAAAGCACTTAGCAAAAAATTAATTAATATTAAAATTTCATAATACTAATGTTTTGTCAGGAAACTTCATTCTTAAGACCCCGTTGATTTTATTTAAGTATCTTAATTAGATCAAATTCATATATTTTTTAAAGAAAAGATAATTCTTTTTATTTCATAAGGAATTTTTTCTATTTTTTTCTGAAAATAACGAGAATGTGTTGGCAGATTTTGATTTTATTAGGATATTATTTTATAACTAAGGCTTTCCTAGATTTCTGGAAAAAAGGTGTATCCAATAATATTGATTTTCAATAAAGTTATGATAATTCAAAATTTCCCGAGTCTGACAGACCTAGATTGTATTGTATGTGTCCTAAACAATATGATTGTACGCAGAGAGTTAAAATGTACACATTATCACAAATTTCAGAAAAGCTCATTATTATATACTCAAAGAACGAATTAATTTTCTTTAGAAAAATTTTATAAAACTTGATAAAAGAAATAAAGAGAGAGAGAGAGAAAGAGGGAGAGGGAAAGGGGGGGAGAGAGAGAGAGATTTATAATATTTTTACAAAGAAAAATAAATTCTACTTTTTTGAGTTCTATTAAGAGGTAAACCAAATTTTTCTTTTAATTTAACTTTTTAATTTAACTCTTTTAATAAACTATTCTTGAAGTACTAAATTTACTATTTAACTATTTATCTATTGAAATACTAAATTTACTAGGATTCAGAATGTATTTTAAATAAATTTAATGCTTATGATGAACTTATGATGGATTTGCAAATATATAATCTTATGAAGTAAGTAACATTTACTTGAGCATAGTATGTATTTTTCTGTGTGCTAAACAAACCCATGGGTGTAAAGTATGTTTTAATTCTCGACGTTCCTTTCGATTTTGAAAGTTCTCGTGTCAAGTGCGTGCTCTTAGAAGAAAGTTCGTCTGATGCCATGTAGCCATTTAAGCCTGGTTTCATTCGTTGGATGCTCAATATGTTTCTCGTGTCCCGCGCGGAACGAATTTCTCTCAAGTCTCATCGTCACTGTCCGAGTATCATCCGAAAGTCATATTGTAGTGAGGATTTGCCTTCGCGGATACACTACGAACGGACTTATTACTACATCCTCTATACGACTGTGATGCTCCCGTTCTTTCTTAGTTTACTAGAGACAGGACTAAGTCTGATCACGCGCGTAAGCAGAGACTCGTACGCGATATAATTAGGTCTCGGAGGTATTATTAAATCGCCGACTGCATCACGGGAATTTAGAAACGTATAGTTAAGACTTTATCGTCAGAGTTCTGGTTTAACGGACGAGCGTCGAACAAACGGGAAAATTGCGGAATAATTCGAAACGTGAATTTCGGATTCAGTGAGAATACGTAATCGACTCGTTAAATGAGATATATAATGAGAGCGGTTAACGCGCAGTTCTTAAAAATGTGCGTTTGGTTGAATGATTCCGACGATGAGTGTTTCGATAATGAGCAATACGTGATCGGCCGAATTTACGGACTACTGATTAATGTGGTATGTTTGGGAACATTTTTTTAGTTAGTGGACTGCGTTGATATTGCATAATTCAATATCACGTGAATATTGATACCTACTAAACCCTTTCGACACCTGCATTTAATGACGATACAAAGATCGATCGCATTTAGCATAAACAATTTTCTCATTTCTCGTCGAATTGATGCAATCGCGTATCATATATGCGTGAGTCAAAGTAGAGCAAACCTACACGGCTCTCGAACCCATGTTGCCAAATAATCGATTAGTTACAACGTTTGTTTTAACATGGGAATTTTTGCTTTAACATTGGAAATTTTTGCTTCAAAATCTATTACCTTACAATATATATCCAATAAACATGATGACATAGTAAGGTTGGGTAATAACAAGTAAATTAATTAAAAGTTAATTCAAAATATTGATAACTTTTAACTTGTCTTAAAATTAGTTTTAAATGAGTTAAGGGGGCAATATCGTCTCTCGGCCGAAAAAGGAGGCTACTTTTGCGAATTTTTTTCTCGGAAACTACGCGGCCGATTATTTTGAAACTTGGTACGCTAAATACTACATATTTTATTTGTATGTCAGAATGTTTATAAGTATGTTCGCTGCGAAATATAAAAATTATTGAAAAATACGTGAAACTGAAATGAGCGGTTTTTGCTCCATAGCGCGCATGATATCTCATGACTTTTTAATCTGAAACAAGAAAATCAAAAAGATTATTAAACATTCAGTTACGGCTGGAACTAGGGACATTCAAAACGTATCGTTTTTCAGCAAATTAGGTATTTGAAAAAAAACACCCGAAAAATCGTATTAAAAATCGATAATTTTTCATTTAAAATAAATAGGAAAAGTTAATATATTTCAATTTTGCTAGTTTGGACGAAAATAGCACATGTTTGAATATGTAGCTATAGGCAGAAGTCGATCTGTTCAGCAGTTTGTTTCAAATCGTGCGCGCCAGTTAGAGAAAAATCGTTTTGAGAAAAACGCGTTTAAAGTTTCAGATACTATTTAAGCTTATATTTCTAGTACTTACGTAAATTTCAATCTAATCAGCGATTCCAGACCCATAGAGCAAACACACTCGAGTCATTCTTTTGTTATCTAGGGTTAACAGGACTTTCGTGGACCGCATATATTTCACGAAATTTTTAACGGCTTGAAGTGCCGGATTTGACCTGCGTGCTGTTTCGAATAATAGGCTGTAACTTATGCAATTTTTCGAATTTTTCGATGCGATAAGTAGGAATAGATTTTTAAAAATACATAGTTTAATAAAATATAAAAAAAGAAAAGTCGATTTTTTTTACCAGAGAAACAGTATTGCTCCTTAAATAATTGTTTCAAAATACATTAACTTTAATTTAGTAATTTTTTCTGTATAAATAAAAATAATTCATTAATATTAAAATCATTGAGGGCTGTTTACTATAGAATAAGAAAAATAACAAATAATGCGAGCAGAATTTTGTTTTTTTTTCTTTGAGCGCCAAAGTTCTTTTTTTATGGAATCCTCAGCACAGAACAATCTATATTTTTTTTTAGAAAGATCTTTACCTTATTATTGCACATAAATTTAACGGTCAAAATATTAATTATATAAAAAACATATATATGTATATGTATATATGTTTTTTTTATACAAGTAATTTTTAGCTTTAACAAATTAACATAGTTTTAACTAAACTTTCAATCAAATAAGTCTTTGTTTATATATTTTAGTTTTTAACTCTATGCTAATTTTATTACTTTCAACTTTAAAAAACTTAGGTAAAGAAACAAAATTAACTTACACAACCTTGCATATTAATGACATCAAATGACAATTTAAACTCGTACTAATGATGTCAGAGACGTCGTTAATGCATCAACATATTTAATGGGTAGTTTTCCTTATATGTTCATGGAATATTCGATACTACCTTTTTTTCCTTGTTAAAGCAGATTTTTTTACAGATCCTTTGATATACATTATACATTTTTTATCACTTAAACATTATCACGTATACATTTTTTATCATAATTAAACAGTGAATTAAATTTTCATTAGGATAAATTCCGTTTAAAATTAATTGAAAAATGCAGTTATTAAGCGTAGTTAGCTCTATATTAAGTCCTGATATTAAGTAACTCGGCATCCATCGTCTGCATATTCCTAATTATTCCTAATTCCTAATTTTATTCTGATTATTCCTAATTTTATTCTGATTATTCCTAATTTTTCATAAAACAGACTCAGATTGACCTAATAGAAACAACAAAAATAGCATTGAGACACGCGGTATATACATTGCAAAATCGACTGGAAAATAACTAATGCATAAACCGCAGGTCGATGCAATATTAGCGAAACCAGAACGAGTCTGCTTCGACAATTAATCTTGTAGATCTTCATGCACTGTGCATGCGTGTTAAACCAAGCTCAATATGTCCGATATGTTTCAAAATTGTTCATATCGCTCAACCTTAAACGTACGAGTATGGAAATTATGTCGGAATACAACTTGTACGATTATTTACTCGATGAAAATATACTTTGAAAAATAAGAAAGAGAATTCGAGTTATTCACGTACAGAGAAGTTTAGTTGATTTAACGTGACAACAACCAAAAGCATTTTTGTTGAAGGGAACAGGATTTTTGGTTCTCATGAACCAAATTCGGCTCTAAGAATCAGAAATTCTGTTTCCTTTAATTAAAAGACGTTTAGTTCGATGATTGTCGCATTAATTCAATTGACTTTTGGTAGAAAGAAATAGAATTTCTAGTTCTCATAAACTAAATTCTCTTTTAAGAACAGAAAGTTTTCTTTCCTTTAATCCAAGGCATTTGATTCTTATTGTCACATTAATTTAACCAATCTTTTTTCATGTTGCAAATTCAGCCAAACGCACTCGCGTCGCGTTGAACTCGAAGTTCTTCGTTAGAGAACTTGCGTCCACTTACTCAACAAATGATCCCAAAGGTGAAGAATAGTGAATTATAGGCAACCGACGTATTTTCTCGAGCTTATTACAGCGATTATGACAACCAGATAGTATCTAACAATCCTCCATATATTTGGAGCCCGTTTCAGTATAACTGACTGTATTTACACAAAATCGTTTATCGAACAGCGTAAACTCGATTACGAGCGCGATCGAGTTCTCGTATATGTGAAAAGTCAGCATGGAAGATAATACCAGTGGGAAATGAAAATGAACTTCTACAAACTCGATATATCAAATTGTGTATCTATAGATATATAATATAGGTAGCAATACTGTCATTGTGTACGTTAGACTCTATTGTGAGTATTTTTTAATAGGTTTATAATATGTTGATAAATTCTTCCGAATTTCTAGTTGATTTTTGCAAAAAAAAGTATGCTCATACGGTGTGACTCTATGCGTCTGTGTGTGCTTGCGGATAATAAAAGGAATTGGAGTGTGTGTGTGTGTGTGTGTTTTTGTGTGTGTGTGTGTGTGTGTGTGTGTGTGTGTGTGTGTGTG
>NW_022639488.1:585094-586621 GCF_010583005.1 Odontomachus brunneus | reverse complement strand
TGTGTGTGTGTGTGTGTGTGTGTGTGTGTGTGTGTGTGTGTGTGTGTGTGTGTGTGTGTGATGCGTGACCAAAACTCACTCTCGTTTTTTGTTGTTTCCATGTTAACAATAAAAGCAAAAAAAAGAGAAAAGAAATGGGGAAAGGGCAAACACTATTAGCAAGTTGTATACCTAAATTGGCACTATGAAATGCTTATATGTAACTATCACCATGTAAATATTGTTATATTCGATCCGTTTCAACTGCTATCACTATATATAGTCATACTGCTGTCTCATTCTACTAGTGAATCACGAGTCGACAGAGCCAACGACAGAGAAGCGGTAGGTCGCAGCCTTCGACAGTCGGAGAAAGTATAAATCCCTCTCTCTCTGTTACTGATAATTTCGATGCGTGTCGCCGAAATAAACGATGTTACCTTCACCGACCGGTTTACTTATGAACGAATCAATCGGTGGACATACATTGTTCCGAAAAAAATGTATCGAAATTTAAGTTTTGGGTAAATTTCCAGAAAAGTCAGTACTGAAATCCAAATGTCGAGCAATCTCCCGAGAGATACAATTTTATTAATACATTGAAATTGTCTCGTTGTACAGTTGGGTGCGTTAATATCTGTTTCTTTGAGCATAGCAAGAGTGCCCGATCAAAAGCGGATATATATAATTATATAAAATTATGTTTATAATTATATATAAGTTATTATAATTATAATTATATAACATTTATATATATATATATATATATATATATATATATATATAAGTTTTGTCTCTATATGGCGTCATATATATTTATGTGTAATTATATTTGTCCACACGGGAAAGAAATGCTGGTGAATGGAGAAAAAGAGAAAAAACTTTCATGCAATTAAACGTTGACATCACTGGCTGCTACAAGTAACTGCTATAAGCAGCTACTTTAAGATAATTGTATCATATATTATAGAATGAGTTTCATATGAATTTTATGAAACTTGCACTTTATACACAGTAAAATATTATTTAATTACTCGTGTAATTAGGAAAGATTGACCATTCGAGAGCCGAGTTTTTTATAACTAAAATTGTCACTTTTTATACATGTTTCTAGTGTGCTATTTTTAATTTTTATTTTTAATATCTTCTAAAAACTCTCTCTACATGTGAATTTTTTATGAAAAACTACTATGATATTAAAGTCTAATATAAAGACATTATATAAAAATTTCAGAATTATCGACCAGTCAAATTACAGCGGTGGAACGTTCATACTCAAAATACATGTACACGCACCGGCGTTAATGCCGTCCGAATATCCGTGTGACTCGCACACGATAACGCGTCACTCATACACTGCTGCGTGTAGGTGAGCTAAGAGCAGCACGGAGTGGCGGAGGGAGCTAGCGGTATACGATCGTCGGACGCTTGGAGAGGGAATAGTGGTGGGAGTCGCGGCGATCTTCCATCCTCTATCGCAAACGTAAGAACGAGAGAAATAGCATTATAAGACGTCTGGACAGAAATGCCGTCCTAAAATACGTGTGA
>NW_022639488.1:583946-584288 GCF_010583005.1 Odontomachus brunneus | reverse complement strand
TCCGTGCTGCTCTTAGCTCACCTACACGCAGCAGTGTATGAGTGACGCGTTATCGTGTGCGAGTCACACGGATATTCGGACGGCATTAACGCCGGTGCGTGTACATATATTTAAATACTTATATACATATTTACATACATTTTATTATCTCTATATATCTCTATTAAATAAATTGATACACAAACAAAGCATTCATTAAGAAAAATTTTTTTTAAATATTTTTTTTTATACTTGTAATTAATACGTCGATAATTATTGCGAATATCGCAAAACGGTATAGGACTTTTATGTTCACCTCAACCTGTTCTACGTCCCCACAAAATGCCCGGAGGAAAGTGTGAG
>NW_022639488.1:567314-583019 GCF_010583005.1 Odontomachus brunneus | reverse complement strand
TATATATATATATATATATATATATATATATATATATATATATATATATATATATATTATGTTGTCCCTATATGATTATATACAATTATTCACAATTATATATGTCTACAAGGAAAGAAATCTTGTTGTACAAATACAATTAGATAGTTGTATTACTAAGTATATATATATATACATACATATATATATATATATATATATATATATATATATATATATATATATATAGGGAATACATAATATATAATTATATGTAATTATTTTTTCTCGATACTCAAAAGAGAAGATACTAATGCATCTGTGTGTGTACTGTTTTCAGGGTAATAGTTCCTTCTCGGAACAATTGTATACTTCGGAAAAACTGTACTCCGCGATATTGTCTCGATATTCGAATTTTCGGTATTACAAATTGTCGGAAAATTGTGCAGCTTCCGAATTTTGAGATTCTTATTTTTCGGGACAATGCATTTCCCATAGACTTACATATACAGACTGCGCCTTCTTACAACAAGTTTAAAGACAAGATTGAAAGATAGTTATATTCCGTTTTCACCGGCATGATATCTTTCTCCAACTAACTATATCTCACTTTCTTCAATATGATGCTAGACGAAGATCGAATGCCTGTAGTAACAGGACATTTTTTTATCTAATCAAGTGTTTGTTGCTTCTTGTAGAGCGCTCAGTCTATTTATAAAAGTCGATGGCATGTCTACACCAATCGACCGATTGAGAGTTTAATTACCGTAATTGTGTGTACATCACTAGCACCGTGTAATGAATTTTAATTCTTGTAATGAATTTTAAGTAACACCTGATAAAAAAAAAAGAAGAAAGAAAAAGCGAGAAGAAGTATCTGTCAGAGATCCGATAGCGATATCCGACTGCTGGCACGCTCCGTAATCAGGCAGGAAGATCAGGGGCGACCCAGCAGCGTGTTCCTGCATTCTAGAAGTGTAACTTTTATCTTTTCGTACCGCCTATTACTGGGACCTACGAGTTATCCGAGTTGCGCCTGGGGCGCTCCGAACTTTGTCCTGCGGTTAAAACTATCCGAAAGCATCATCGCAGTCGTGCTCCGGACAAAGGGCAACCGTTGATCGGAACACCGGCTGTGGTATCCGCCGTATGGCGGATGTATTTTCTTATTCTGTTTTGAGGCTCTTGCCCAATCGTCTCACGCATAAGTTTATGAAAAAATGTAATGCAATCATCGTTACTGTCCTAATAAACCTTCATGTATGAATCCATACGACAATCCTGCGGTCGTTTGTTAGTTATCTCTTTTTTTTTCCTTTTCTCTTTTGCCTGTTTCAACATCGTCTGTCACCGCGTGCGTGCTATCACACAACGCATATTTTTCCGACCATTTGTTTAAATACACAGCGTTTAATGGCCACAGCGTGGAGTTGCCTGGCAGCGGAATATCGAACAGCCAGTCACTATGAAAAGTTCACAGCCTCCTACGGTTTGCCGTCGCCTCGTCAACGTTGGACGAAAACTTGGCCATCGATTCGTAATCAATAAAGTTCCTATCCACTGGTTTCTCCAACCGGGAAACGACCTATAATATTGAAGAGGCGGTTAAACTCCGCCGTAACTCTACTAGATCGTTATGCGCGCAAAGCAGGCCGTCTTGTCGCTTAAGGAGCTAGGAAACAAGAAACCCTCTTACAACGCATTAACGTCCCAGCATAATTGTTGGAGGTAATTATCCTTGGCATTTAGAAGCCGAGCGGACATCATAACGAACTCTATTTGTCTCTGCGGGAACTTCCGCACACCGCAAGTATACTGCGCACTGATGTAATCATTTGGCCAAGTAGAAAACAGAAAGGCATCCTACCTCGGAAAGGAACAAAAGAAGGTATTTTTCTATCTGCTGTCGGAAGTATGTTCATCGTGTTCCCAGTATAAGCACCGACTGACAGTAACATTACATTCATATAATTTACATTATAATTCCCCAATTAGCAATACAAATGCAATACATGTGTTTTTCTTGCACGCAGAAAATTGTTGTTAAATAATATAGTATACTGATAATATAATTTACAAGTGTTGCACGACTGGAGATATACTCATACTGAAGCCAAAATTTACATGTGATAGCAATAAATAAATAATTTTACTATATATGTTTTGTAACTTGATCGTATATAAATTTACTATATTTACAAGAAAATATCAGGAAAAAGTAAAAAATGTCCCATACTGATATATATTTTTGAACTTGCGATTTGGATTGATAACACGACGCGTTATTTCTAATACCAGTATGAGAAAAATTTTGATCTGGGGTAGCAACTATTGTATAATGTAGAGCAGTACTGTGTATGAGTCCATATACATTATAAAAAAGATTGATCGAAATAACATTGATTAAATGAAGCGAGCTCAATTTTTAGATTGTATATTGCGAACTAATTGCTTTAATCCTAGCTATATACATTAATGTTTGTAAGACTCCAATAAAATTTCGAAACTCTATTATTAGAAGAATAAATAAATAGAGAGATTACGACTGCCTTAGAAAAAAATTAGAGGTCTTTTGAATGGATGCGTTCAGAAAACACAATGGTGATGCGGTCATCTCACAATGGATGCTGTTTTTAAATTCTTAAAATTTTGGGACGGCACCCTTTCTAGAGCATATGGGTTACCTAAAATTCATAAAAATGGAAAAATCCTTTAAGAATCATTGTCTTGTCCATTAACAGCCCACTTTATAATTTAGCGGTTATTTTACACAAGTTAATTTTTCCTAAAATCCTTCCAGCCAAGAGTAAAGTTTTCAATAGTTTCGATTTAGTTAAGAACCTTTCTTTCCGGCATCTAGATGAACATCATAAATTACTGTCGCTTGATGTCATTTTCTTGTTTACAAACATCCCACTGGATCTCGCGATTATCGCGGTCGACAAACATTGGTGCTATATTTGTGACTCTATAAAAATTCCAAAAAATGAGTTTCTTTTAGCTCTTAGTTTTGTTCTTAATTCAACCTTTTTTACCTTTAACAATAAATTTTATCAACAGACCTTCGGTAGTCCTATGGGCTCCCCTTTGTCCCCTATTATTGCTGACATAATTTTATAGGACTTAGAAGAGAGAGCTATCAATATGATTCTGGTGGCTTTGCCGTTTTACTATAGATATGTTGACGATATTCTTTTGGCAGCCCCTTACGAATTTATTAATGAAATTTTACTAATTTTTAATTCTTTTCACCGGCGCTTACAATTTACGATAGAAATTGGACAAAATAATAAGATTAATTTTTTGGACACTACTATTCATATTTCGGATAACACTATCATTTTTTACTGATATCATAAACCGACCTACTCTGGTCGATACCTTAATTTTATGTCTTTTCACCCTTTGCAACATAAAATAGGAACAATGATTGGTCTTGTTGATAGAGCTTTCTTACTGAGTCATCCTAGTTTCCACCAAAAAAATCTTGAGCTTATTATCCACACTCTTATTAACAATAACTATCCTATTGACCTGATTTTTTAAACTATTAAACGTAGACTAATGTTCCTCTTTAGCAATCGCAACTGTGCTAATAATGTTAAACAAAGTCTTTCTACATCTTTGATTAAAAACTATTTTTCTATACTTTTTTCGGCTTGATTTCTAATAGACTTGCAAAGATATTTAAAAATAATTCCACATTCATTTCTTATTCCTGTATTAACAAGTTGTCTGGAATTATTCGTGGAATTATTATCTGGAATTATTATATAAAGACAGGCTTACTCTAGAACTCCATAACAATATAATTTATAAATTGCAATGCGATATGTGTGCGGCCTCTTATATCGGACAAACCAGTAGAAGACTTTCTACACGCATTTTAGAACATAAAAAAATCCCTAGAAAGATTACTGGTGATTTGACTGTTGTACAAGAACATCGACTAAATAACAATCATGATTTTAATTGGAACCATATTAAAATTTTATATAATGAACGCCTTTTATTTAAAATGCCTTATTGCGGAAATGATTTTCATTGAACTGCAAAAACAAGGTTTAAATTTGCATAAGGATACAGAATATTTGGGCAACAGTTATTGTGGATTATTTAGATGATTGCGATTGTCACCTTCTCTTTCTTTCGACTTTGTGAACATCGGCGATTCGTGTATATAAACGGTTTATTGTTATTCTTACCGAAACAAAGAGCTGTTTCGTGTGTCAGTGTCGTTTCCATTTGAGATCAGGACTCTATTCTGTGTTCAAGGTAACTTAACAACGATTACTCGATTATTCTTTGTTTTTGAAAATGAATTTTCTTTATAAATGTTTTTTATTTCACCATTAATAGCCAATACGGCCGCTGTACCTTTCTAAGTGCTTTTGTGAGTAACCGGATTGCTACGGATATTAGAAACGTATACTTCGACATTTACATACGAAATTGACTTCGTTCCATAGTTTTTTTTAAGTCTCGTTTGCGTATAAAGTGTTAATTTGTCCTGTAATTTTATTTGAGACTTGTATATATTTTTCACTGAAGAGGGTCCACAGACCGGAACATCTGATGTTACTCATACACCATCTAATAAATTACATTTTCCTAACATAAGAAATGTTTTGTACCTTTTGTTGTTTTATGGCACTACACTTCTTGTGCATGAATTTCTATTAACCACTTTTATATTTAATTTGATGTTTTGATATGTTCATAATTTCTTCAATCTTGACATACAAGGGTTTTCGGAGTCGCTGATTACGAAACCGTCACTAAAATTTCAAAATTCAAAATGGCGGATCCAATATAGCGGCCGTGTAACTGGAAATGTAGGAACTCTAAATGGAGGGAATGTAAGGAAATGTAAATTGTAAAATTTAGTATACATTCTAATTATCAACGGCAATAAATATAATATTAAAATAATAAAAAGTATGCTTCATACTATTGAAAGTGTGCATTAATTTTAAGAGATTTTTTGGTAAAAATACGGCTTTATTGTGAAAAAATAGTTACAAATTGATCATTCAAATATTGTCCATCGCTAGCCACTACTTTTTCCCATCTTTCTGGTAATAAATGAATTCCATATCGAAAGAACGAGACATCTTTTGAAACTATCCACGAATCGACCCATTTTTTGCTATCTTTATAAGAATGGAAGCGCTGCTCAGACAGGCCATGAGTCATCGATCGAAATAGGTGGTAATCGGAAGGAGCAATATCTGAAGAATACGGCGGATGTGGTAGGACATCCCAGTTAAGCACTTCTAACGTTTTCTTGATCGGTTTCGCAACATATGGCCGAGCGTTGTCGTGCTGGAAAATCACTTTGTGGTGTCTTTTCGCGTAATCTGGCCGTTTTTGCTTCAATGCTCGGCTCAGTTGCATCAATTGTTGTTGGTAGCGTTTCCCAGTGATGGTTTCGTTGGGTTGGAACAGCTCATAATACACTACACCCAGCTGATCCCACCAAATACAGAGCATGAGCTTGGCGCCATGAATATTCGGCTTTGCCGTCGATGTTGATGGTTCGCCTGGTCTGCACCATGATTTTTTGCACTTCTGATTATCGTAGTGTATCCATTTTTCATCACCCGTCACGATACGATGTAAAAAACTTTTTCTTCTGTCTTTGAAACAACAATTCACAGGTCATTTTGCGCCTTTCAACGTCCCTCGGTTTCAACTCGTACGGCACCCAATTTCTTTGCTTTTGAATCATTCCAATGGCCTTCAAACATCTAGAAATCGTTGATCGATCAACATTTAATGATTCTGCAAGTTCTTCTTGCGTTTGACTCGGGTCTTGATCGAGTAAAGCTTCCACTTCCTCATCTTCAAACTTTTTCGGCTGGCCTGGACGTTTCTTGTCTTCCATGTCAAAATCATCTTTTTTATAGCGTCGAAACCAGTATTCATATGTTGAAATCGATGGAGTATAATCATCATAAACTTCCGACAGCATTCGTTGACTTTCAGCAGCACTTTTTTTCAAATAGAAGCAAAAAAGCAAAGTTTCTCGCAAATTGCATTTTGACACAAAATTTGACATATTTAATGGTAAAAAAACAATGTTGTTTACACTTCGGCAAAATGACACTTACTGAAAACTAAAGCCACATGATGGTGTTTTGACATGAAGGTAACAACAATATGGCCCGATACGATATAGTACTCGTTACGCCATCTCTTGAAAATCCTTTAAAATTAATGCACACTCCCAAAAAATAAATGAGTCTACAATATACTAAAAATTGTTAATACCGAAAAGATTAGCAAGACCCCTATGCAAGGGAGAATGTTCTATTAAATCTTCACCTTACTAAATAAATGAGTCTACAATATACTAAAAATCGTTAATACCGTAAAGATTAGCAAAACCCATACACAAGGTAGGACGTATGAATCGCATGCAAAAACAACATACGTTTAACACTATGCGAGATGCATTTTTCTTTTTTTTTTAGAATGTTATTTTTATAAAAGCGGGAGAGACGAAGTCTCCACCGAACCCTCTGGACTCCTAGTTCGTCTAGTAAAGTAGCATAATACGAACAGAGATATGTAAATTTATTTAAAGATTTTTGGTATTAAACGTTGCTGTTGGTGAAAATCCATTTAAGGACATTTATTTGACATCGTTTGGAATATTTTTGCCGAAATTCATAACAATCAGACGTGGGTGGTTTTCGGAAGTTCACCCGAAGATTTTTGATCAGCACCTCATAAGCTACAAAATATCATAGTTTCAGTTAATTCGACTGAAACCACTTTTTTCATATTGATTAGTGCGGGGTTCTTTTTTATTGTACATTTTTCTGCAAAGATTGTCAAAAATGAACTCTCCTGCATAGAATAGCTTTTCGACGTCTCGCGACACCTTTATAACATGATTAACTTAAGATAATTGAATTAAAAGTTAATAGTTACCGATAAAATGTAACTAAGATAAGTTAAAAGTTAAAAGTGTAAAAATATAACTAAGTTAAGCTAAAGCCATTTAACTTTTTAACTTTTTAACTAGTTATTACCTAACTCTGATCATTATATATAAAATATACCTTTAAAGCAACGATATCTTTGACACATATAAGTGTGTCTCATTATAAAAAACGCAGCCTGATAATTCTTCAGTCAAGCATATTCAGCAAAAATATTTTAGACAAAAGTTGTCAGGTTTAGAGGGGAACATGTGAGGGTGATCTTGACCTTGACGGTTATTTTGAAAGTTATTCGAAGGTCAGTTTTGCTTTTTAAATAGAAACATCTTTTTTTATTACGGAGCTTTATTTCATGTAAAGAAGCTAACAACTTTTGTTTAAAAAAATTTTTTATACGACTTCTATTTTCTAAGATATTTACGAAAATATCTTCAAAATTATTAATTTCAATAATTTTTTACTCGAATTCTATTAACTTTACTGAAAAATAGCAAGAGACAAAAATTATTTACTTTCTCTTCATAGAGCTCTGAAAATTTTTTAAAAATTTTTTATAAACTTTGAAGTACTTCAAAAAAATGCAAGAAAATGCAGTACTGAGAAATTAATTAAAAAATTCTAAAAAATTCTCAGAGCTGTATGAGAAGAAAATAAACAATTTTTATCTCTTACTATTTTTCGGTAAAGTTTATAGAATTATTGAAACCAATAATTTTATAAATATTTCCGTAAATATCTTAAAAAACAAAGATCATATAAAAACTTTTTCAAACAAAAGTTGTTAATTTCTTTATGTGGAATAAATCTCCGTAATAAAAAATAAATTTTTCTATTTAAAAAGTAAAATTGACCTTCGAATAACCTTAAAAATGACCTACAAGGTCAGGGCACCTTCGCTTCGCATGTCACCCTCTAAATCTGACAACTTTTGTTTGAAACATTTGTGCTGAATATGCTTGGCTGAAGAATTATTAGGGTGCGTTTTTTATACACCCTGTATTTGTATATGTTATATATACATATGTATGTACACACACATATGTATTGCAACGCTTTCTCTTCGCGTAGTCGGCTCGCGGAGACAGCGCTAGACAAATTTACGGCGATCGCTCGACGGAGTGAAACCCTGTTTCACTCCTAACGACACTCGCGACTCCGGTCAATCTTCCGGAATTGGGCACCAGGTACGGTCGGCCGTACCACCTTACTATTTTCACTAAAACTCTAAATCATCGACTAGAGGAGCGTCAATCGCCTGTACGACACTTTGGCAGCTCAACCCTTCGGTAGAGGGGCTGGTTCGTTCGCGGTCGGAAGTGCTATAAGGACGGGTGTTGGTCGCAATAAGACAATTAGTACTATGATCTTCTATCAATGACGCAGATTTATTTTCGGCAGCTATTTAATTACAAGTATTTATTCGCGCTCGCTACAATGTTCTCTATGGCAGCGGGTCGTCTCGATTAAGGCCTTCGAAGGTCACGAAAGCTATTTCTCGATTGTTCGACGCGGTGGTGTGTGGTCCTTCTCGGTTGTAACGATGCCTCACACGCATCGTCACGAAAAAAGCTGACACAACCGTCGGCTGTAAACGGCGCTAAGCGCCAAATAAACAATGTAAACATAAATATACGCCGCGCCCATCACACGTCAATAACAACATCGACACGAGACAACGGCAATTGTCAGACGGAAAGATACGGTATATAAACCGTGGCCGGAAAAGAATCGAAACCAGGCCGATCTGGATCGTAAACCGAACTCGATGCTTCAGAGCAGAGAGCAAGGAGCCCGACCGCATCGTTTCTGCCTTCCCGTCAACTCCCGAAACCGTACAGGCGGAACCGGCATCAGGAGATTGTGTGTTCGCTATCTTCGTCGAGAGTTCTTGACACCGACTTCGCCTTCCTGTCTGGAACCAACGACCAGCCTACGAGTTCGTGTGTTCGCGAACCCGATCGAGTATTCTCGGTATCGATCGTATCCCAAACCCCAGGGCAAGTCCACGTCCCAGTGTGTTTGCTGCGCTCGATCGAACGTTGTCGATACTTGCCTATTACGCTTCGGCGACAAGCGAATCACCCGATATATAAGGTGTAGTAAAAAGAAATCCATTATTTTTCCAATAGATGGCTTTAGTAATGTGTATCTCGCGTTGTATAAGTGCGATCAGTTTACGCTAGATGGCGTTAGAAAAATAAGATTTCGTACTAAAAAAACCTCTCAGACAGTTTTGTGATTGTTTGACTCAGTATTGTTTGAGCGCGCGTCAAAGATGGACACCAGCAAAGAGAAAATACGCCATATTTTACAGTTTTTCTTCGATAAAGGCTAAAACGCAAGCCAGGTGGCTGAAAATGTGAATAGTGTTTATGGTCCTGATACTGTAACAACCAATCACGCGCAATTTTGGTTTCGTCGATTCCGTTCCGGTAATTTTGATGTCAAAGATGCACCACGCTCTGGAAGGCCAATTGTTGAAAATGTCGATAAAATAATGGAAATCGTCGAGTCCGACCGTCATGTCAGCACTCTTTTGATTGCCCAGGAGCTAAATGTTGCACAAAAAACCGTTTGGAACCACTTGAATAAGGCTGGATACAAAAAGAAGCTCGATGTATGGGTGCCACACGAGTTAACGCAAAAAAACCTCATGGACCGAATTTCCATTTGCGAATCGCTGCTGAATCGCAACAAAATCGACCCATTTCTGCAGCGGATAGCGACTGGTGATGAAAAGTGGGTCATTTACGACAACGTCAAGGGAAAACGGTCGTGGTCGAAACGCGGTGAGCCGGCGTAAACGGTGGCCAAGCCAGGATTGACGGTCAGGAAGGCTTTGCTATGTGTTTGGTGGGATTGGCAGGGAATCATCCACTATGAGCTGCTCCCCTACGGCCAAACTCTTAATTCGGACTTGTACTGTCAACAATTGGACCATCTGAAGGAATCAATCGGCCAGAAGCGGCCAGCTTGGGCCAATAGGAGAGGAATTGTGTTCCATCAGCACAACGCCAGGCCACACACATCGATAGTGACTCGCCAGAAGCTCCGGGAGCTTGGTTGGGAGATTCTTATGCATCCACCTTATAATCCGGACCTGGCACCAAGTGATTACCACCTGTTCCTGTCTATGGCGAATGATTTTGGTGAAAAATTCGCCTCAAGAGAAGCTTGTAAAAATCGACTGTCCCAGTTTTTTGCCAATAGAGACAAGGGTTTTTATAAGAGAGGCATAATGGAATTACCTTCAAAATAGCAACAAGTTATCGAACAAAACGATGCATATTTGACCTAAATCGGATCATTCTAACTATGCTAAATAAAGCCTTCAATTTCAAAAACACCGGCTCTACCGCCGGACCCCCGCGGTCACCAACCTGTCCGCACCGCGATTTGCGAAATCACCACGGCTTGAGTCTCGCGACACATCGTCTTCCCGATTACTCCGCCTACCGAATCGCGATACGCGACCAACCGAAAACGCGATCCGATTACTGGCGCTGTCTCGCGCCAAGTACATGCAATTCCAACAGTTGTGCTGTATAGTGAAATCCAAATAAACTTTCATTTGTTTTTGTTATTTGCTGGTGTGAATCAATTAACGAACCTGGACTCCGACGAGTGACATTCCTTGCGATACCACGAACAGCCGACACGCGGAGATTGGCTGTTACACGGTTAATGACGGTGACAGTCGACAACGTTTACTCCGACGCAAGAGCTTTCCTCGCTAGTGAGACGGATGTGGTTCCCGTAACTTCCCGTGGGGATGGCCGGGCCTCGGCCGTCGACGCGTCTCCCGATCCGCGACTGCAAAAAAAACAACTATAAGGGCCGTCTTTATAGAACGGACTCACCAAATATCGTCGGTCGCGAATCGGTCGCAGTCGTCAGCGGGCAGCGGCGATCCCCTTCCGGGTCACACAAAATATCAGCAAATCGAGCGAAGTCGGACTTACGGCGTTCATCGGCGTCGTCGTCCTTGCTGTCGCAGCTTGGTGAGCGTCACGTCCTTTACACGATTGCCGTTCAAAAGCGGAATCACGAGAGCTCCTCTCTGGTTTATGAGGCCGGATTTTATTCCCGATTTGATCCCTCTTTTCACCAGTTGGCGACCTCTGATTGGCTACTTTTCCAGAGCCGTTTATCTGCCTATGCTCCTTCGCTGTTTTTCTCTTCTCCGTTTGCAGACCGGCAGTTTATAGATTTGTTGTCTCGTCCTTGGGTCTTGCATCAGTCGTTATCTCAGATTGCCTGTTGAACCTCGCAGAGTCCGTGCTAGCTCCTCCGAGTCGCGGAGGATTCGCTGGCCGACACTGTGCTTCGGCCGCGGGGTCGATCCGCTCCGCCCTTGCGGCTTCTTCGCGGCAGCTCCCAGTATCTCTCTCGATCGGCAACTGATGTCGAGGTCCCCGTAGCTCCGTGGTGCTGGCTCTGAAACCATGTAGCTCTATCGGTCTGCCCTTTCTAGCAAGGATACATAAATTGCGGAAACTATTCACCTGATATCCGGCCTCCAACCTGTCGTCCATCTTCGTTTCCTTTCGTGGCGGCAGCTTCCTCTTCTCATCGTCGTCGACCTTATTGAGGCTCGTTCGACCGCCCGCTCTTACTTCTAACACAATTTCTCTATTTACGGGTGCGCATCCCCTCGCCTTACGGCTAGGACGCGACACCCATCCTTCAGCTCGGAAGCGCATTCCTGCTTCCTTAGTAACCCCCAGTGACGGACGATCTTCAAAAATCTTCACGTCACAGTATATACAGGGTGTCCCGAAGTCCCATGATGACCCTTGGTGAGAACGTAGAACGGATTGAGGTGAGCAAGAAAGTCCTGTGCCGTTTTGCGATATTCGCAATAGTTTTTGAGAAATTAATTATTTTGTCTCAACAAATCAGCGTACAGAAAGCGGCAGCGGAAAGAAAGATGCCTTCGGCCGACGTGCGACCGTGACACTCGCGAATCGTATCTCGCCGCATCCCTCCGCCCATAGCTACGAGACATAGACTCGCTATGTCTCGTAGCTATGGGCGGAGGGATGCGGCGAGATACGATTCGCGAGTGTCACGGTCGCACGTCGGCCGAAGGCATCTTTCTTTCCGCTGCCGCTTTCTGTACGCTGATTTGTTGAGACAAAATAATTAATTTCTCAAAAACTATTGCGAATATCGCAAAACGGCACAGGACTTTCTTGCTCACCTCAATCCGTTCTACGTTCTCACCAAGGGTCATCATGGGACTTCGGGACACCCTGTATACTTGAAAATCATTTATCGCTCCATTTAAATAAATTGCTCAGTAGTCTCAGTTTACTTTCAAGAAAAAGTCTTTATGTGTTTATATGTAAAATAAATAATAAATAATTTCTAAAAAATTATTTAAAAAATAGGCCTTGATAGGTCTCTTGCAAATTTCAAGACGATCATTAAAAAAAAAACGTCAAAATCGGTTGAAATCCAAGGACTCTAGATCATTGTGAAACAACGCATGCCGAATTGCCCCACTGTGCGCGGCGCCGTCCGCTCGCGTATTTCACGACGTATATTTTTTAGTCGTAGCTTCAAAATTTAATAATTTGCAAACGTATCAAAAGCACTACGCGACAAATCTAAGTTTTTTACAGACGTATGCATTCGACAGTACGATGTGCAAGAAGAATGTGACACACGATATTCTTATTACTAATGAGCACGTACAATGTGCTTCGCGACAAGACTTTGCAAACGTTGCATGTTATGTATCATGGACAATATGTTATGTAAAGAAACGATAAAGAAAGGTAATGAAACGGTAAAGAACGGTAAGAAACGGTAAAGAACGGCTACAGAAACGGTAAAGAACGATAATGAAACGGTAAAGAACGGTAACAAACAGATAAAAAACGGTCCTCGAAATGGTAAGAAACAATAAAGAATGTTAAAGAATGATAAAGAAACGGTAAAAAACGGTAACAAACAGGTAAAAAACGGTGTGTTCCACATCGATTTGTGTTCGACAGTAAGATGCGCCGAAAATGTGAAACAGGATATAATTACAAATAAATATGTGCGACAATAAGATTCGCAGAAAATGTGAAACACGATATTATCACAAAGATCATAGAGATATGCATATTTTACACGTTTTGAAACATAAAATCATGAGAATTACCACTTTCGTTTCTCGTATCCTTTGACGTAGACGAGTTTAGATTCTTCGTTGGTTTTGCTGATCACAGCGTCTGTGATCAAACGTTTCGCTTTGTTGTACGGGACGATTCCATCCTTCTACTACAGACCATGATAATTAGCCGTCAACCACGTTGCTTTCGATTTGTCAGCTCTTGTGAGAAAATGCCACGGCATAGGACTCGCAAAGAAATAATGGGAAAGAACAGTTCCATTCCTAAGTATCGCTAACTCTTTTACGATAAATCTCATTCCAACCATGAATTCTTGCAGGTCTACAAATGTAGGCACGTTCATGATGATGATGAAGATAAAATATGTCGATTGAAGAGGCAAACAATCGTGTGCGATTTTCGTGTAAATCGTTGGTTTTTGCCGATGTTGCAATTTTTATGTGATTTTGCGCATAATATTGGTCAGAGGACTGTATTCCACAATGCGATTTTGTAGAATGAGACAGTAAACTGTGATATCCATCTGTATATTCTCATTGCAGTCGAATTCTATTCTTACGTCGACGGTGGCGCTCTTGATGGATTCGTTTTGTCGCGAGCAATCGATAGTCATAAACGGACCATGAGTAAATTGTGTGGGATTGAACAACACATTCCCGTTGTCACATCCGTAATATGATTTGCGGAAACATGTGTGCGTACATATCGTACAGAGTTTGCATGTCCCACCACACAATTGTAGTCATTGCGTGAACGTATCAAGATCAATTCGTGACAAGTGTTAATTACGATCCGTTTGTAGTCCTCACAAAAACCTAGTAATGTGTTGAGCGGGACACAATAATTAAAATATCCCGCAAACATATTCTTCGAGAGATTCCAACCAGCGCTTCTCAATAATAAATTTTTGTCACGAGTCAGCGATACATAATGTTTGAGTGTGTTTGGTTACTCCAACGTTTTTGCAGCGGTCAATCTCCACACCATTGAGTTTGTGCCAGATTTCATCGAACAGGAAGGCCACGCAATTATTTGTCAACGTCTCAACTGCCTGATTATCGCCTTCTATTCTCGTTTTCCCTCGATGTAGAGAAAACTCTCGCACGGTAACGTGTACAAATCCTGCTGTTGTATCTGTATTCGTATCTCGTCACTGTGTCCAAAAGTTGCATTGGCGTACGGATTGTACGTATGAGTCTCGATCTTGACGATTGTCAAAGATGGGCTCATTCCCAATGTTCAAAGTGTCGACCATCTTCACGTATTTTTTTGCATGATGAATCCCAAAGATTTTAAAAATACAATGTATTGGCTGCGCCAAGTTTTTTATTTTTTTTTATGCAATCATTTGTAATCGTCTTCTTGGTAGGAAAAATGTCACTCACATATTTAGCCTGACTCGCTTCGTTCAATACGAGCATCTCAGGTGTCCTATCGCCGCCGCCGTATGTGCAATCTGACGGTTATCTCTTCTCCGCAGAAATCTATGCACGCATCTGTCGTTGTTGTACGGACCGGTGGTCACATTACATTCTACGGGAATAATATTCACATCTGTAATGTTGATTGCCGCTTTCGATTCGTGCCATTGTCGCGGCTGTAGAATGCGATCTGACGAAAATCCCAACAGTGATGCAATGGTATTTGGTTTGTTAAAGTTTATCCGGTAAACGCACTTGATCTCACACTTCATTGTATTGTCATTGGCGCGAATAACTAAGAGATCATCATCATCATTGATAGTGATCGATTTGATGGTTTCCGACATCGCACGTTTTAGGTATCGGTACATGGCATACAATTCGTATGATCCTTCAGGAATCACAATTTCCTTGTCGTCCTCATCAAAGTAAAATTTATTATTCGACGCATTCACATTCGGTATTGTGTTATAGGTTTCAAAGGCTGTCAAACCGAGTTTGTAATCGCCATTGCTCAAATCTATGACTGAAAAGTAGCTTCCCGTGAGAGTGATACTCTTGCTCGTGAGTGTAAATGTCAGCGACATCTTTGTCAGAGACCAAAACGATTACTGGTCACCGTTCACAGAACATTGAACTTTAAATCGGTTGTTAACTACGTGCAGGAATCGTAGACACAGTTGTCCGGAAATTCTCTGATTGTAACGTTGATAACACGTACGATTGTACTCAATCATATTATTCTCGAGATATCGCACCAATTCTCTGAGTGGTTGAAGATTACTAAAGCTATCGAAATATATCATGAGATCCCCTCTTTTCGCGTATGCTACCCAATGAGGAGTGGCATTCAGTTGGACACAGTACAATTGGACACGTTGCAAATGGACACGGTGCAAATGGACACGGCACTTGACACACGGTTCAATTGGACACGGTGCGTTTGGACACGAAACTTTGGGCACCGTTGTTTTTGGACACGAAAGAAAATGCACGACGTTCAGTTACACACCGTTCATTTGGACACCGTTCAGTTGGACACAGTTCAAGTGCCCACTGTTCACTTGGACACAGAAGGATGTTCACTGTTCACTTGGACACCGTTCACTTGGACACCGTTCATTTGGACACCGTTCACTTGGACACCGTTCACTTGGACACCGTTCAGTTGCCCACTGTTCACTTGGACACAGAACGATGCGTGCTGTTCATTTGTACACCGTTCACTTG
>NW_022639488.1:564963-565292 GCF_010583005.1 Odontomachus brunneus | reverse complement strand
CTCTTTTTTCTGCGAAGCGAGATATTAATAGACAAAGTTGAGGGCGTATTAGGTTAGAAAATCTGTCATACCATCTATTTCTAGCTATGTAACTGGGAGGCTTCGCCCCCCAGACCCCTCTATCACAGGGGGTGGGGGCTGTAATCTTTTGTGAGAAATTCACTTTTTAGCTTAAGCACAAGAGACTATAGCCCCCACCTTCCGTGATAGGGAGGTCTGGGAGACGAAGCCTCCCAGTTACATAACTAGAGATAAATGATATGATAGATTTTCTAACCTAACACGCCCTCAACTTTGTCTATTAATATCTCGCTTCGCAGTAGAGAGCG
>NW_022639488.1:564310-564435 GCF_010583005.1 Odontomachus brunneus | reverse complement strand
ATCCATTGCATAAACAAACGATACATAATTAAATGATGATAAAATAAACGGTGCACATCATTCTATGTCCAAATGAGCATCAGACAACTGGACGATGTCCAAGTGAACAGTGTCCAAATGAACAG
>NW_022639488.1:563027-564300 GCF_010583005.1 Odontomachus brunneus | reverse complement strand
GATCGGTGTCCAAATGAACGGTGTCCAATTGAACGGTGTCCAAGTGAACTGTGTCCAAATGAACGGTGTCCAAGTGAACAGTGTCCAAATGAACGGTGTCCAAGTGAACAGTGCGCACCCTTCTGTGTCCAAGTGAACAAACAAGCAATTCCACGGTGTCCAAGTGAACGGTGTCCAAGTGAACGGTGTCCAAATGAACGGTGTCCAAGTGAACGGTGTCCAAGTGAACAGTGAGCATCCTTCTGTGCCCAAGTGAACTGTGAGCACTTGAACGGTGTCCAACTGAACTGTGTCCAAGTAAACGGTGTCCAACTGAACGGTGTCCAAATGAACGGTGTGTAACTGAACGACGTGCATTTTCTTTCGTGTCCAAACGCACCGTGTCCAATTGAACTGTGTGTCAAATGCCGTGTCCATTTGCAACGTGTCCATTTGCAACGTGTCCAATTGTACTGTGTCCAAGTGCACCGCTCCCCCCAATGAGTACTGGATCCCTTGAAGTCACCCAACTTTATGATACCGCTCACGTTTACGTGCGGCGATGTAGGCAGTACGTTGCGCATGAAAACTCCCCTAAAGAAAGGAATATACATACGTTTCGCCAATTGTTCCAATTGTACATTGTTAGTGACGCCCGTAGGCATTTTTAGCATTTGCGACGCGTCTCACGAAATTATCTCGCGAGCGACGGCAGACAGTCGCCTGTCAGCCGCGTCGTCAATTTGCCGTCGGCTCCGAAGCACGCCACTAAAACGTAAGCGGTAGTTGGGCGCCAGGTGCGGAAAGGCCACACCACCTCGGTAAACGCGAGATGCGATGCGTTACACAAAATTGGCGTGTCCCGGAACCGTCGGGGCCGGTTGCTCTCAGGATTTTAAAGTCGAAGACGGGATGGGTTCAGGAAGAGTGACAATGATTCTACTCGTTTTCGAGAGTACTTTGTTTATTCGTGGGACTCTCGCATGTCCCGGTACAAAGCGCGATAAAGTTCACCAAGCGAGTTGGTAGTCGCGATACGATAAGGAGTTCGTTACAATGAAAAACCCGAGGACGATCTCCTCGGGTGAGTCTTATAACATGACCGGCCGCTGCGCGGACGAGACAACGGTACGTGCGCGGTAATGACACGGGCTACGACGATCGGACAAAATATGAGGCAGATGCGTGGTCTTACAAAAGTCGGTGGCGGCCCGTGGGTCAGCGGCGGTGGTGTCGTCCTCTCTTGCTCTCTCTCTCGCTCCCTCTCTCGCTCGCCCAATCCACACTCTCAATC
>NW_022639488.1:561336-563017 GCF_010583005.1 Odontomachus brunneus | reverse complement strand
CAACTTGCTCATAAACACTTTCGTCTAAGATAAAAGCCAACAGAGACATTTCAGAATTTAATGTGTCAGGTGACTCATCTCGCATATCACAAAGATATATCGTTTTTATAATACACATAATCTATTGTTTATATTATATCTACATTCTCAACAAAAAATATGTATCTTGACAGATCTACAGTGACAGAGACCAAGCGCCTGAAGAATAAAGCTCGCTTATTGAAGGGTCAATTTTTACAAAACTGCGTTAATAATAGCGAGGAGAAAGCAAGTGCTGGAGAGACCGTAGTGCAAGATGAGACCTGTTCTCGTGTCACCCTCTGCCCTTCCTCACAGCGTCCCGCCCTGGGTGATTATCACCTCGAGGAAAAGGCCGAGATGTACACAAAAAAGTGCGCTTTATGAGCACGCTCGGGCGGGCAGCGCACGACAATGGTATTTGCAGGCTCCATTGTTCTTTTAATTGGTTGGTATTTCCCGTGCCCGGGTACCGACGGCAAAAACATGTCGGCGCATCGCCGGGGGTTGGTTTGCGTGGGGCAGGTCGGAGCAAGGACTAGGAACAAAGTTATCGCGTCTGTTGAATACTCGTCCTCCCATGGAACGCGACTCTCCGGGCTGAAGGAGGAGGGGTATGGGTAGAGACAGTCGGTAGGGGAGTGTCTAGGGGGTGAGAGGTGTGGGTGAGAGAAATCCGCCCTCTCTCGACGTTCTCCTCGGCTCTCGCACGGGTATGCGCGAAGGGTCGAACGCGAAGGGCGAGAGGATTTCTTTAATATACGACATCGTTGCCTTTTTGCATAGACTGGCCATTCGTTTCGCCGAATATCGTTAGCATAATGCGGGGGCTCTCCAGCCCTACGTTTCCGCGCCGCGCGCGATTAGCGTTTCTGTGTATACGCACACACATATACGGTGGATAATGTGTCGGAATCGCTTCCGCGGGCCGTGTATTATTTATCGCGATTAAATGGGAACGCGCATCGGAACGTTTTGGAAATTATGGAACGCGCCGGGGATTTATGAAGTGTACGCCGCGCGCAAAATTGCGCGACCGGTCGCGGAGAAATGAACGACGATTAATCTCTCTCTCTCTCTCTCTCTCTCTCTCTCTCTCTCTCTCTCTCTCAATCCCGATAGGCACTCACGACAGCGATAGTTGGAGCTTCGGACGTATTGTCAGCTCGCGGCAACGGTCGCGGTAAGGCTGCTCTGCTGTAGAATCCGAGAGGATCGCGTATCCGCGCACATCCTCCTCCGTCTCCTCTCTCTCCTTGTCCTGCGATATTCGGCAGTCGGGAATCGGCAATTATCGCTATTATGGTCTCGAGACGATTCTTGTCTCGAGACATTGTTGACGTCGCGGATCATCTCGCTGCCTATCTCGGCTCTCCCGTTTTTTCCTCCTAGATTCCCGTGACGGCTGCATTCGCTAAAAGTAAACACAGCTGACAGAATACTGTCTACTTGCGACACTGTGTTCTCGCTCCGGAAGATTATAAACGGTATCAGATTTATGCTTCCTGAGCGAGCGATAATGCGGCCTGATTTTATACTAAATAGTGAAAGAGCGATTCACCTGATCCTGAGCGGTGTGGAGTTGTCGATCGCCGCTTTCTAGTCCCTCGATATTCTCCGTTTCTCCAGTCCTGGTGGCCGGCCAGGGAAGTCGGGGGGGGGG
>NW_022639488.1:557876-561275 GCF_010583005.1 Odontomachus brunneus | reverse complement strand
GGGGGGGGGGGGCACAGAGTTGTGGACGCGTTGACCTTTTTCATTTGCTCCGCTCGCAAAAGTCGCTTCCGATCTTTGTTCTAAGGACGTTCACAAACAAACACACGCCGGCACGCGGTATCCGAGAATATTCGCGAAAACCGTTCGCGACGTGATACGCGAAAACTTTCCACACACTCCGGTACGGTTTTCTTGAGACGGGCGCCTCCACGGCTGCCACGTCACACATTTTTTGACGTTTTTTTTTTCGTTTCGTGACACCCTTTCCTCGTTTGTATGAGATAAACCACTTTCATGGCGCGATTATAACGTTGCATCTCCTGCAGCTGACGCTGCGCAGCCTTAGTATTGTTTACCGGCTTTGCGACCCCCGCCTCTCCACCGACTAGCGACCCAAACTCTCACAGCAGCAAGAGAATAGGCAAGATTCCGCTTCGTTTTGCTATTGAAAGTATCCGATTTCGTACTATTTTCTTCTTCGACGTGCTTCGCTTCTTTTTTATACCCATTCCGATTTTCTTAGTCTTCATAGCTGCCAAAACGGCTGTAGTGGTAGCTCTCTCACCGAGAGTGGAATCTCTTGTGACTATGCGTTCTCGCGCCTTGTTAGCGAGTACGTTATCCGCCACGTGACGTTCGAAGTGATCGTTGCTTCGAGAATACGCGATATTGTGCTCGCCACATCCAACGGATTGATATCTCGATCACCTCTGGCTAATCGTGTCCGCAAGCGTGTACCCGGACCGCAAAACTGATAGCCGGGGATATGCAGTTCGATAGGAAGCGCGATTTAACAGACCGTTGCTGATTTTTACTGTCTTCGACGACATTCACCATAATCTCTAATCAACGGTGCTGGACCGTTGATGTGCGTTTGCTGCCACGGACGATTATAATGTTCCAGGCACCGACGATACTGTCGAACTTCCAGGTCAGCTCTTATATACTCCGGGATTCTGTCCCACAAAATGTCAATGTACTTCGAAAACTCGCGCAATAGAACGACCTTCGGTATATATTTCAACTGTTCGGAGGTTAGGTCTCGAATATTACGAGTATCCGACAGTAGGAAAAACATTTTGGAGACTGAACGGATTCGATTCGACGCACCCTATATATAGTTGCCGCGTGCCAATGAAGCATTTTTAAGCGACATGCAGTTCATACGACAACCAACACCGATACACATGACAAATTTCGATAGTAGAATGCGAGTAGCGTCCAAAAACGCCATATGCTATATGAATATAAGCACGGCCACTTCCTATCAATTGCCATACGCGGTATCGTATGCGGCCTCTCGAATGCTAAGACAAATGCTTGGTGGTAAGACAAATGCTTGGTAAGCCTGCTGGAGAGCCCGCATAGCCTGCGTTTCGACAACCTATACGTGTACTCGAAATCGCTGCAATAGCCGAAATATCGCTTCTTGGAGAATTTGTTTGCGTCGATAGAAGAAATTGGCTATTTTACATTTTCCAATAACATGGATGTCGTTCCGCCAAGCGAAGTGCTGCAAATTCCATTTTTGTATTTGATGACGTGGCCTGTGACAAACAAAATACGATAAGAGAATATTTTACTATGGGTCATCACTCGAACATCGACAATTTCTATCTCTGTCAGACATACACAAAAATACTTAAGCATCTTATACGGGATAATACGAATTTGCTGATTCTCTTTAAGCAGGATGGTACCAATCTGAAACATGTTTACAAAGATCACGTGAACACTGACATGACGTACGAAGATTTTTGTGCGTCGTGTCGCGAATATTGGCAGCAAAAATATGGTTTTGTAATGATAAACAAGCATAATTCTATGACCAATGGAAGATATCAACGGGGATTTAACAATTTTGCAATACTGTAACGTGACCGTTTGTGTGTCAATGAGGAAACGTCTACCACATCGTAATGGTGATGTTGGTTGAGGGCTGCACAGAGATTAGCAGCCCAAAAATTAAAGATGGCGAGAAGATAGCGAAGGAAATTACGAAAACGAGTGAATCGATACATAAGAAATATCGAGCTTTAAAAACCGGTAAAATAGAGGAAGATACTGCGCTGGAAAGACACTTTCAATCTGTTATCTAGCCTCTGAGGCAGATTGTGGAACATACTACTCATGCGAAACCTGTCGCATCGACTATACTGGGAAATGACTCGTTATCGATCGAAGAGAAAAAACCAAAGCGCAAAGCCAAACGCTTACTTGTCTACACCGATTTACCTGAAACGGAGAAAATTAAATGTCACTAGGGATACACCTACAGTAACTTCCCCGCCAACAGACAACTTGCATCGTATACAATCGCGCGAAATGCTTCCACCGCGCGTTATTCTGACCACCGATAATGAAGATGTTTTCGAGACCACTGGCGATCCACTCATAACATCGATTAGACGTGAGTTGCAAACGTCCGAGAGACAGGAAATTTTGCGCACCCATTTTTAGTCCACTGGGGCAAAAATACATGGGAGCAGCCGTAAGGCGATGCTGGATATCGGCGTTAGGCCCGTTTTAAGCCATATCGTTTATCTTTTAATTGCATGCATGGAATTGAAAACGCTTTTACACAGTAAAAGTATGATCATTAATGAAGTAAGGTAGCTCAAAAGTTGTTTCGAAAACAACAAAAAATTTTTAATTTACTATTGAAAATGCGGCACTGCATCATATTTACGTTTCATATGAAAAATTCAGAGTTTATATATGGAAAATGACTAGCCCCCTTATTGCAGACGACTTTCACAAACATTATAAGACCATCATAACAGGATTTTAACGGATAGTTTAAATAAAAAACGACATGGCTTAATAAACGATCCGCGTGCTAGCGTAAATTACGGTACGCGTGGCAAAACAGGCTGAGTTTAGTTCACGCATGTCGCGGCAGATGGCACTGTATCTCGACCTGAGCTCAGCGCGCCGAGGAAGAAAGAAAGAAGATTAGAAGAAGATAAGAGCGAGAGAGAAGGAAATAATTCTTCCTCATCTTATACTGCCTCGTAAAGATGTTGAAAATCGGTGCGTGAGGGGAAGACGCACACAAAGCACGTGCCATGTCATATTTGGCCCGACGGTCCAGCACTATTGGTTAGAAGGAGACAGACATATACTACGTCACGACTATCTGTCTCTTACTCTCTATCGGGCGAGTTTGCTGCGATCAGAGTGAGTCGTATCAATAGCGCCCGACCGTCGGGCCGAGTACGTACACGGCATATATGCACACTTATTCATATGTTTCTCATTTTGTTTAAACCATCTATTGAAATCCTATGATGATCTTTTAATGATAAATTTTTTCAAAGTCGATACAATGCCGCCTAGCTGAAACTGTAGTACAGACTACGTTTGCACGACAATGAATCAAATTTAATTAGAATTCAA
>NW_022639488.1:557199-557866 GCF_010583005.1 Odontomachus brunneus | reverse complement strand
GTTTCTCATTTTGTTTAAACCATCCATTGAAATCCTATGATGATCTTTTAATGACAAATTTTTTCAAAGTCGATACAATGCCGCCTAGCTGAAACTGTAGTACAGACTACGTTTGCACGGCAATGAATCAAATTTAATTAGAATTCAGGTAAAATAAATAGAAATCGCCATGCAAACGACTTTGAGGAACACAAGCATCATAAGATGATTTCAATTAATGTTTAAACATAAAAGAGAAAGTACGAGTAAGCGACACGCATGTAAAATGTGATGTAAATGAAATCTTCAAATGATGCTCTTACAATGCTCCACAAAGCTCCAATCTATACAATTGGTGGAAGAGAGAATGATGCTAACTACAATATGGCCTACAATAGGCAGTGTAAAGCAATGGCGTAAGGTCACTAATGGTTAGGTGTACTCAGCCAATCATTGAAGTGTGAAGTCTATTCGCAGTGTAGATAAGAACGCAACTGAAATGTACATACAATCAGCTGTGAAATTTGACAGTCCCACAACAAACCATGTGCACGAAATTTGAACATGTGATGGAAGAAATAAAATATGAAGAATTCACCGTATGGAGCAGATTTATATGTAATGTACTTTTTTCTATAGTAGATAAAGCCAGAGGCGTCTATTTTGACGTGAGCTGCATAATAAATAT
>NW_022639488.1:556640-556842 GCF_010583005.1 Odontomachus brunneus | reverse complement strand
ATATATATATATATATATATATATATATATATATTTGCATATATATAAATATATGCTTTTTATATAATAATATAAAAAGCAGAGAACGTACTATAGCATATGTGAGTAACGTATTACTCATATTGATTTATGCTACAGAAATCTTGCATGGTGCTATGTGATTTTTTGTGAATAAATAATGTTAGAGAAGTTCGGTTAGACA
>NW_022639488.1:556399-556559 GCF_010583005.1 Odontomachus brunneus | reverse complement strand
ATGCTGACGTGAGCTGCATTAAAAATATTGTACATGTAAACTGCAATGTAATTATTTCCAATAATATGTAAAACTAGAGGCGTCTATTCTGACGTGAGCTGCATAATAAATATAATAGATGTACATTGTAATGTAATTATTTGGCATAATGTGTAAAACT
>NW_022639488.1:555496-556320 GCF_010583005.1 Odontomachus brunneus | reverse complement strand
TTATTTCCAATAATATATAAAATTAGAGGCGTCTATTCTGACGTGAGCTGCTTAGTAATAAATATGTGAGTCTATATTGTAATGTAATAAATTGCATAGAATAATGAAAGCAAAGATGGTTATTTAAACCTAAATTGTTTTCAATTGAATTTGTATACATGTATTTCAATGTCAAAACATAAAATACTATTTGATATACCGCAGGTATCTCCTTTGGCATTGTTACATATATGTTTATAATATATGCAACATCTTTGTAACACAAACTGACTTGAAATATTTATAGAGATAAAACGAATCATCATTCAGTAAAAATATTTTCAGAAAGATTTGCTCTGACAGATACACAACTGTTCTTAAAAATATTAGAGCTACATATTCTGATATGTGAAATATTATTGAAGCAAACTATCTCATACAATTACATATAGTGTCACACAGATTCACTCAGATACAATTATTGATATCACAATCAGTATTACATATTCTGACACATGAGATATTATTATTTTGATTAACGAACCATCTCATATAGCCATATGTAATGTGATATAATCAAATATTTCATGTAATTATATATATTGTCTTAGAGATTCATTGTTACATAATTTTTTCTAAAACAAACTTTTCCACATGTACTTTACTTTTTCTATAACAAACTGTGTTGTTTTCTAGATATGTAAGATATGATTGAAGTGAGTCATCTTACATAATTATACATAGTATCAAAGAAATTCGCGGTCTGATTAACTACTCTTCCTATAAAAACCTGAGGAATGTATTCTCGAATGTGAGATATTGAAAAAAAGCATCCCATGAATTTG
>NW_022639488.1:540695-555486 GCF_010583005.1 Odontomachus brunneus | reverse complement strand
AAAAAAAAGACGGAGATGTAGTCTCCGTCTCTATTTATGTCGCAGTTCGGTACTCATTGCACATGTCAGCCAGTTTTTTATTTGCTCACGTCCTATTTCCTCTTACTTCATCGTCCCACGCGCAATGAGTCTCAAGTAGATCGTAGGTTCCGCACGGGACGATGAGATAAGGAAGAATAGCGCGAGCTGGAGTAACGAGTAATACGTTACTGTTTTTCGTTACTCATTGATCAAAGTAATTTATTACCATTACTCGTTATCCATTGAAAAAATAACTCATTACCGTAATGCTTACATAAAAGTAACGAATCTTTATAATTTTTTTACAAAATTGTGAAGACTTTTTTAAGATTTCTTTTTGGCTATTCTATACTATTCTATATATATGTATTCTATATGTGCAAAGAAACGAAAAATTTTATCTAAAAGTTATGAAATTATTCATTATTGTTATGTAAAGAATGTAACTGCGTAAATGCGTTACTGTTACTACCGCTTTTTATTATAATCTGAATCGAAAATCGACCGAAATATGTCACATGTGCTGAACTCTATTTTACGTCTTCAGATCTCGAGTCATATACTCGGTCTATTCTTATATCAATGAACTAAAACGTTAGGCACACATATACGTGGCTCTCGATTTACGTTATTCTTTTATATACATGGTTCATACAGAGTTCAGTGTTAGAATTCATGTGACGAGGGTCATCACACAAATAGACAAAGCGTCTCTGCCTGCGTAAACGCAGAAAGAAGAATGCTGTATCTTAGATCTGGCAACGCTGCATCTTAGATCTGGCAACTCTGCGCTGCGTGCCTACAATCAAAATTCTATCAGTGACCGGGCCGCGTCGAACATACACTGCCATCTAGCGTCTGTCCTAAACCGATGCGTATTACATTGCCGACGCTTTCGAAGTTCACAATCGCGTACAGCATTCCCTTAAGCAGCGACAGATGTACCACTATAGACTACGTGTACGGAGTGTATTTCAGCAATGACGGAACGAAGCTCGGCGATAAAAGTTTCGACATGGATATTGACGATAATATAATCATTGGCGATGTAAAATACGCGGGAACACCTGGTCTATATGAGCTGATTTTCAAAAGAATTCCTGACGATACCGTCTACACCGAGGCCGATAAACAAAAATACAAAAGTATATTTCTGGCGACGAATGCTCACAGGCGCAATCACAACGCGTATTAAGTAACAGTGGGTACAAATACAAAAACATAATCGCTCCCTTACTGATTGGTACATCGATCAACATGGCAGGCAGAGGTTATACACGCGTACCATGATCCAGAATGTCCACTGGGAACGTCCACTGGGACGATCCCAACGAGCTGGTGAATCGTCTGCGATTGCTGGAAGCCTCCAGAAAAGTTGAAACACGTGCCATGAGAGAGAAAGTGTTTGCAGCGCATGAACGCGTTAAAAAGATGGAATTTAAGACGATGCGCTCACAGTTTCGTCATTCGTGATGAGGCGACCTCAGCCATCAAACATCCGGAAAACTGGTAGAGAGGGGAAACAAAAGCAACGATTGGTAGAGGAGTTGCACTCTCCTTCGAAAAGGCATTTTCCTCGTAGACGCGTCATTGTGCGCGGATACGATGATCTGCGATAGGCCGATGTAGTTGAGATGCGTCCGTATTCGCGGCTCAACGATGGCTACCACTACATACTCACTGTTATCGATATACTGAGCAAGCACGCTTGAGTCGCTCCTCTCAAAACTACGAGCAGAAAGGAGGTAGCCGAGGCGTTCAGCAAGATAATTCGAGACAGCGAAAGAAGTCTAATAAATTTGCAAACCGACTAGAGGAAGGAATTTTACATTAACGATGTACAGAGATCCGCGAGGAAACACAACTTCAATCATTATTCGACGTACTCCGTTATGAAGGCTTCCTTTGTGGAACGATTCAATCGTATCGTCTGAAGAATAACATGCGGAAAATGTTTACACTACAAGGAACCTACAAATATATCGACTCGCTACCGTATCTCGTGTCGCAGTACAACGGGCATCTCGCAAGCACCGGACCATCGATATGCGTCCTATCGATGTGACCTCTACGATTGCTAAAAAATTCCTAAATACAGTCTACAACAACGTAAAGATTGCAGCTCCGACGAGATTCAAGGTGGGCGACCCGGTGCACGTGAGCAAGTTCAAGAATGTCTTTGCTAAAATTTATACGCCCAATTGGACTACTGAGGTGTTTAAGATAGTCATGGTACAGGCGACCAATCCTGTGACTTATCTGCTCGAGGATTCTCGCGGACAGCCTGTAGTCGGAGGTTTCCACAAGTACAAACTGCATCGCGTTGCCAATCCAAATATGTATTAA
The DNA here is from genome assembly GCF_010583005.1 of Odontomachus brunneus. NCBI lineage: Eukaryota > Metazoa > Arthropoda > Insecta > Hymenoptera > Formicidae > Odontomachus > Odontomachus brunneus. The sequence continues at coordinate 553,119 of NW_022639488.1, read as the reverse complement.
TGGAAAAAATGTTGCGCAGAAAAGGTGATAAGGTAGGTTTATATGAAATGGCTAGGATTCGATAAATCATGCAACTCGTGGATACACAAGGATAATGTGTTGTAAAAATAGCTGTTTATTACAATGTTTATTATAATGCTATATCTTATTATATGTAATACATGAAATATACAATGACTTCCATTTCCGATGTATGTTAGAAAACTGGCAAATTAAGTGCGTGGGGAGAGTGTGAGAGAAAGAGAGAGAATGGTTTGGTATTGAGGAATGGTGTGTGTTTAGAACTTTGAAGGATCTGGAGAGCGCCGACAAGGCTAGAATACAGAGGCTGTCTCTCGACTTCCAATATGTTTATTAACAGTACTGAGTATAGATATGAGAAACGGAATATGGACAATATAAATATATGGTGGTTGTAAGCCACTGAAAATTAATGTAAAGACAAGTGGTTGTATACCACTTGCTCAGCTTCAATATTTGTTAGGAGTAACTGGCAAATAAAATGCCGTATGACCACGTTGATTATTTTTAGGGTACCTCTGGATACACTATTGTCGATAGACGTTTAGGTGAGTTCGCAGTGAAACGCCTTCGTCAGAGGTGACACGCCGTTGTTACTGCTGCGTTGCAGATAGAGAGAGAGACGTCCGCGATGAATCGCAGGGCGTAGCGGCTGCGACCGTTGAGAGGCGGTGTAGAGAGAGAGAGAGAGAGAGAGAGAGAGAGAGAAAGATGTCTGCGTTGATGAGCTGCGACAAAGGGCCGGACGACCGTTGACTGAGGATGTAGAAATAGAGAAAGATATAATGACAACGCACGATGCTGTAAAACAAGAATCAGAGAGAGAGAGAGAGAGAGAGAGAGAGAGAGAGAGAGAGAAAGAGACTGTGCTCTCAAGCTCTTACGGGGCGTAACTCCGTAAAGCTTTTGGATAAAGAAAGAGCAAGAAGTTCTATGCTCGATATGCGCTGCAAATTGTAAGTCCGCACGCATACAATATGCGCTACGGGATGTAAGTCCGCACGCATTCAATATGCACTGCGGGTTGTAAGTCCGCACGCACTTCATATGCAATGCGGGTTGTAAGTCCCCACACACTTCATATGCACTGCGGGTTGTAAGTCCGCACGCACTTCATATGAGAGAAAGAGGAATAGAGCAAGGTTCGTTATGCTCAATGAAGACCTTCAATAGTGCTTGCAGCAGAACGCGCAAGGCTTTAGATAGAGCAAGAAGCTGTACACTCGGAATGCACTTGTGGGATGTAATGTAAATCCACATGCACTTACTCTGCACTACGGGTTGTAAGTCCGCACGCACTTCATATGCACTGCGGGTTGTAAGTCCGCACGCACTTAATCCTCTCTGGACTAATATAACCGTACCGTTGCAAAACGGACACGCGTGACGACGGGTATTACTGACCGATTGCGACGCACGTGGTTGAAATCGTGTCGGTACACGTATAGTGCCACAATGGCAATGCGCAATGCACGCCGAGCCGAAAACACGGATGACGCAATTGCAAAGGATCTGCTTAGACAGTTGCCGAATATCGATTTGCTCGAATTTTTACTCGCTGTTTGAACTACGAGGACTGATCTCTTAGGCAATTACAACAGGTTTAGGTGCCTTGTATGCATGCTTCGAATCACCGAATACAAAACATTACTCAGGGCCGATTGAAGGCTACAAAAACATGTGTCACGGTAGACGATGAGACTTGTTCTGACTCCCAGAGACCACGAAGAGTGGGGGCTTGGGCCCCGTGCGGATGAGCTTTTCCGAAAATATCGCCTGATGGCGCTATACGACACATGATGTTGTGAATATGCCTCTGTCGCTATCCTTGTCGCACTCTCATGATTTTATACAGTGTGAGTGAGAGAAAGATAAGGATAGTGAGAGAAGTGTAGGAGTGTGTGGGTGACAGGGAAGGAAGAGTGTAGGAATAGGAAAGTGAGGACAAAGTTGAAAAGCAGGTGAGGTTAGGATAGTGAAGAAGGAGGGGAGAGGAGGAAAGTAGAGAAAGACATCTAGATGAGTGAGTAGGAACTAGAAAGCGAAGAAGGTAGCGGTGGGGTGATAGGCAGAGGTAGGCAGAGGCATAATGTAGAGAGTGGTGAGATAGATAAGGATAAAAAGGAAACGAAGAGCAAGATTAGAAAAAGAGGATAAGAGGAGAGGCTGAAGAAAAGGGATAGAGGGGAAAGGAATGAAGGGTCAATGCAGAAGGGGAGAAGGGATTCGTTAAAGGAGGAAAGGAAAGGAAATGTGGAAACGTTGGAGGAGATATTTAAAAAGAAGATGGAGAAGGAGAAGAACGGGGGAGGGAGGAGCAGGAGGAAGATAGGAAAGAGGAGAAGTACTATGCTTTTAAAAAGGAGAGGAAGACATTGAGGTCTCCTCAGAAAGGGGAGGGAGGAGATGAGGCGGAGGGGATGGGAAGAGGAAGGGAGCAGAATGAGTACAGGAGGGAAATGAAGGAGGGTATGAGGGACATGGTAAAAGTGATAAAAATGATAAATGAGGAGATAAGTAGTCAAAGGAAAGAAATGAGGGAAGAGCTGGAGGGGACGAGGAGATTGTTAGGAGAGAAGGAGGAAGCGTGGAGAAAAGAGAATAAGAGGAAAAATAAAGAAATTGGAAGAGAATGGAGAAGTAGGAAGATAAGATGGCGAGAGTTACGGACGAAGGGGGGAGAGAGGCAGGGGAGCTAGTGAGAGAGATAAGAAAGGTAGAAAAGAGGGTGGAGATGAGAGAAAAAAAAGAAAAAAAGAGAAGTATAATAGTAAAAAGAAATATAGGTAAATAATAGGATAATAGTAAAAGAGATGAAGATAAGGGAGAAGGAGGTAGAGGGGAGAATAAAAGAAATAAGGAAAAGGAGGGGGATAGAGAGGAGATAAGGGATGTGAAGAAAATGAGGAGAGGAGAAGGAGGTAGGTGGGTGAGGATTAGAATGAAGAAACTGGAAGTAAAAATGGAGATAATGAGGAGGAAGAAGTGGGAAAAGAGAGGAGTATGGATAAGAGATGATTTAAAGAAAGGAAGATGAAGTGGAATTTGGAGGAGATTGCTAGAATAGAGGGGGAAAAATGAAGGAGGGTAAGGTACGGAAAAATATGAATAAATAGAAAGTGATGGAGTTGGAAGGAGGATGAGGAGAAATTAAGATTGAGAGACGGGGAGGTTGGAAGGAGTGAGATGTTGGGGGAATCAGGTTAGAGGAAGAGAGAAGGAAGGAGGGAGGGATGGGGGGAGGAGGATGGAGGAAAGATGGAATGTAGCGTTTTGGAATGTGGCGGGATTGGGGAACAAGGACAAAGAATTCTGGGAAACGGTGAAGAAATGGGAGGTCGTAGTGATGATGGAAATATAATTAGAGATGAAGGGTTGGGAAAGATTGAAGGGTAGTCTACCGAAAGATAGAAAGTACAGATGGTGAGAAAGAGGAACAGGAAGGGAGAGGAGCGAGAGGAGGGATGTTAATGGGAGTGAGGAAGGACTTAGGAGAGATAGAGATAGAGGAAGAAAAGGAGGAAATGGAAAGGAGGATAAAAGGGAAAATTATCAGGGAAGAATATAAATGGGTGATTATATGTAAATGAGGATATAGAGAGGAAGCTAGAAGGGTTGCAAGAATGGGTGGAGAATATGGAGAAGGGAGGAGAGTGGTTATAGGACAAAACTTTAATGCGAGGACGGGAGAGAGAGTAAGGTGGAGTGAGGGTGGAGGAAGAGAGGAGGAAGGAGGGCAGAGAATACCGAAGAACAAAAGGGTAAATTAAGGAGGCAGGAAGTTGCTGCAGGCAATAGAGGAAAGAGGATTCGTGATAATGAGTGGGTGTGGTTGGAAATGAAGAGGATGAGTTTACGTATAAGAAAGGAAATGGGGAGTCGGTGATTGATTGTATATTGGGAGGTGGGGAGGTATTGGGAGAGGTGATAAGAATGGAGGTGGGTGAGGAGATACATTCGGATCATTACCCAGTAATCTTGGAGCTGAGAGGGATGGTTAGGGGAGGGAAAGGGCGGAGGGTGGGAAGAACAGGGAAATGTAGAGGTAAATGGGATGAGGAAGGAAGGGAGAGATTTGAGAGGGAATTAGGGAGGATTCAGGCAGTTAGGGAAAGGAGACAGGAGAAGTTGGTGGAAGTGATGGAGAGGATAAGGAGAACTTGAAAGGTTTGTGAGAGGGAGGACGAGAGGGATAAAGAGTTGAAAGGAAAGAGAAGATGGTGAGATAAGGAATGCAGAAAGAATAAGAAGGAGGTAAAAAGGGAGTTGAGAAGGTGGAGGGGGACGCGCGAGAGACAAGATATAGGAAGAAGAAGAGAAAGTATAACAAGCTTTGTGAGAGGAAGAAGAAGGAGGAGAAAAAGAGAGGATGGAAAGAGAGATGATGGAAGCAAGGACGGAGGAAAGTGTTTGGCAGTTGGTGAAGAGAGAGAGAGAGAGAGAGAGAGAGAGAGAGAGAGAGGGTAGAGTAAATGAGAGAATTGAAATGAGAGAATGAAAGAAATATTTTATGAGAGTGGTGGAGGGAGTAGAGGAGAAGGTGGTGAGAGAAACAAGGAGAGAAAAGGGAGAGGAGGGAGTAATAGGGTGGGATGAGATAAAGAAGGTTATGAAGAAGTTGAAAGATGGAAAAGCTATGGGGTCAGATGAGGTACCGAACAAAGTATGGAAATGTGGAGGGGGAGAGATGGAGAAATGTGCATGGAAGATGTGTAGAAGGATATAGAGAGGAAAGAGATGGCTGGAAAAGTGGAAGGAAAGGGTGGTGATACCGATAAGGAAGAAAGGGAACGAAGAGAGTGTAGAGGATTATAGAGGGGTGACATTGATGCCATCATTCTATAAGGTATATACGACAGTTTTTGCGGAAAAGTTAAGGGAAGAAAGGGAAGGGAGGTGGTTACTTTTAAAGAGTTAGGCGAGATTTAGGAAGGAAATGGTAAATGGGATCAGATATACACACTAAATTATCTAATAAATAGGCAGTTGGATAGAGAAGAAGAAAAATGGTAGCATTTTTCGTTGATCTGAAGGCGGTCTTTGACACAGTAGAAGTTTGATAGCGGCGACGAGGGAAAGAGGAATGAGAGAGGGTTTACTGGCAAGGGTGGAGGAGTTGATGGTAGAGACGAGAAGTAGGATGAGGGTGGAGAGGGTGGAGAGATTGTAAGGGAGAGATATAGGGCGAGTAGGGGATCGAGACAGGGATGTCCGTTGAATCCGGTGTTATTTAACATTATGCTTGCAGATCTAGAAAAAATAATGAAAAAAGTTGGCTGGGGAGAAGTAAGGATAAGAAGGGAGAAGTATTACACTGTGGCGTATGCGGATGATGCGGTGTTGATGGCGGAGGAAGAAGGAGATATGAAAGCGATGATAGGGAGGTTGGAGGGATACCTGGATAGGAAGGAATTGGAACTGAAGGTGAATAAGTCGAAGATTATGAGGTTTAGGAAAGGGGGGGGGGAGAGAGAAAAGGTATGACTGGAGGTAGAAGGGAAAGAAATTGGAGGAAGTGAAGGAGTATAAATATTTAGGATATGTATTGAAGAGGAATGGAGAACAGTAAGCGCAGGTGAGGGATAGGAGAAGAAGGGCAGCGGTAGTGATAAGGGAGGTTTGGGGAATAGGGAAGATAGTATGAGGGAGGGATTAGAAAAGGAGCTTATAGCTTCGATAGATGGCTATTCAATAGATTAGTGTGGACAGTGATAGGATATGAAGCGGAGATTTGGAGATGGAGAGAGAGGGAGGAGTTGGAGAAAGTTCAAAAAAGGTTTGTGAAGTGGATGATGGGAGTGGAGATAAGAACACCGGAGTATATGATAAGAGAAGAGGTGGGAAGGGAGAAGCTGAGAGATAGGACAGTGAAGAGAGTTTGGAATTTTGAGAGGAAACTGGAGGAGGGTGGAGGAGGGGTAATAGCAAGGAGATCTTGGGAGAAAATGAAGGAAAGGTGGAAAAAAGGTTACATAGTGCAGAGCTGGAAGAAAGATAGGAAATTGTTTATGGAAGAGAGAGGATGGAGGATAGGAGAAGAGGAGGGAAAGGGATATGAAGGGTTGGAGAAGAGAAAGAGAGAGAGAAAAAGAGAGAGAGATGCAAAAGAGAGAGAGAGATGGGAAAAATTAGGGTATCAAGGAGCAATAAATGGTATCAGTTTGTGAAGAGAGAAGGGATAGCGGAATACTTGGAAAAGGGGTGGGCAGAAGAAAGATGGAGGAAAGTGATTAGGTTTAGAATGGGAAATGAGATGAGGGAGGGTATTGGGTATGTATTGGGAGAGGAAGAAGAAGAGGAGATGCAGGATATGTGAGGGTGAAGTAGAGAGCTGGGAACATGTGTGAGAGAGATCTATGAGGGGGAATGGGAAGAATTTTGGAGAGAAGGTGGAAGAGATATTGGGTGAGGGAGGAAAGGGGGAGGAATGTATTTATAGATTGATGGGGTGGAGAGGGAGGAGAGAGGTTGAGTGAATGAGTGAATAGGAGGGGGAAAGAGAGGGAGGGAGTTGGGGAAGAGGAAGGGAAAGAGAGGGAGGAAGAGGATAAAAGGGGGGGAAGAGGGAAAGGGAAGGGGGAGCAAGAAAAAGGGAGAGAGGGAGGGAGGGAAAAAGAGAGATGGAAACGTAAGTCCATGCATTAGGTTAAGTTAGATGAGTAAGTTAGGTATAAGTTAGTTGTAAGAACTACAGGGTGCGGCGCCAAAATCCGGACAAATACATTATTCATTTTTTCCAAACATATTTTTATTGCAAAATCGAAAAGGTTTACAAAATTTTTTTAACCACATTGTTTGTAAGGCCATAAAGAACACATTTACTGAATATATCCCCCGCTTGCTTGAATGACCGCCTCTATTCTCGGTCTGAAGCGTGCGCAGGCGCGCTTTAATGTGTCACGGTCCATATCGGTAAATGCCGCTTCAATAGCGGCTCTCAATGATGCGACGTTTGGATGTCTGGACTTGTTCGTAACCCTTTCAACTACGCTCCATACATAGAAGTCCAAAGGATTCAAATCTGGGCTGAGAGGCCAGAATTCTTTCGACCAAAACATGTCGACGTTGTCCGACCACCAATTTTGCACCAAATGACTTATTTTAATTGTGTAAGACTTGTAGCGGAGGTCCTCCTCCACGATTCGACGCATAGTTTTCTCGCTCACACCAACAACCAACAACAATTTTCGGATCGACTGCCCTGGATCATCAAAAATCAACTTCTGAGCCCGTTGAATGAATCGAGCGTCCTTACAACGCGCTCCTTCGAGTGGGTTTTCCTCGCCGATGTTGCAAAATCTTTGTTAGACTTCTCCGATTCATTGTACTTTGCGATGACATCATACACAGTCGATCTCGGGTACCGAATGATTTCTGTCGCCGAGCGCCCAGCGTGAACACTTTCGATAATTGCGGCTCTTCGGTTATACTCCGCACTTGGTTTCAACATTGCGACTGTTTCGAGATTATGATGGTTTAGTACATGCGTCAAGCTATTTGAACGCTAATCGTGACATCTAGCGGTGGTATAGAACGGTGAGAATTTCAAATTGAATTTTGTCCGGATTTTGGCGCCGCACCCTAGATGTAAGTTTAGACATAAGGGGTAGCGTGCGGAAGCGTGAGTGTGTGGGTAGCGTGGAGAAGAACTGTAATATAGACTATAGACTTTGTAATGTATAGACTTTATAGATCCCCATACTAGGGATCAATAAAGGATATACATACATACATAAAATATATAATATATCCTATTTATAATGGTATTTTGTAATGCCCCCATAGTATCCCGTCCAAATCGGGTTTGATATACCGTTTGTCGTCGTACAGATTTAGAGCAATTTTCGTTTCAGACAATATGTACACTTCATGCAATTTTGATCGTATGCACGACTGACGGCGAGTCGTTTCGATTTCCTCTCTCAAACACTGTGCGTAATCTTCGAAAAATATTGTTCGCGCTACGACATTACTCTTGATATCTTTGATCTTTTTCGTGTCTTTCTTGCCATTCTCAACGCGTACATCTTTGCCCTAAGTCCGATAAAATCCGTCATGATTGCTCCGTTGTTTTTCGTCTTTTATTAAACCTTCTTATTTAGGCAGTATACCGTAGGCGTTGTCAGTGGAATAATCGCTCGTATCAAACCTTGCAATATCGCGTTTCATGTGCTCGTATACATCATCGCATTCGATGTTGTAAATGAGACTGTCGGTGTCAGTGTACATTATTTTACATTCTTCGCAATACAGAGGATACATGAAGACAATTGTGATGAAATTTGTACAAACAAACCTTTTATATGTCGAATATGCACATATCCACGCTCGTTGAATTTCACCTCGACTTTACGCAATTCAATGGCGATTAAGTTTTCCAAAAATATACTTTTACTGTGAATATTATATTGGTTTTGCAATCATTGCTTCTGCACCGTACTTACTAGTAGAGGGAATTTTGAAACGTATTTAAAGCGGTTCTTGATCGCTCGTTGCATCAATCGTTTTGCAACAAAAATGTTTAGTGGACAAATATTATTTTGAGAAGAATGCACAGTGCTGAAGAAGAACGTATGAACTATTACATACTCGTGCAAAATGATACCCCGCCGTACGAGAAAAAAAGGTAAGTCTCAATAATTACCTTCTTGTACTCTTATGAATCATTTATTTTTAACTATGTATCGCAACCGCGTTGTACAGCCCGTATTTTGGGGCAAAGACTTGACTTGACATCAACATTTTTAAGTACTCGGAGATTGGAATCAGCGTAGGATCAGTATCCACTGTGCAACTAGTCCTCGGTATCGATCGTGGCAATCAATTAGTCTTATATTCGGCAACTTGGAGAGGATTAAGGCAAAACATAAAGACATTTTACAACTTTTGCAAACAACAGAGATGATCTCCTCTCCGCTATGGATTCGCGATTTGGCGATGGAATGCTGCACGATGTACGGCAAGAAACTTTTAAAACTCGCATTATCAGGTAACTGCATGTACTTGCAATCAGCTACAGTGGAATATTTGTTTACTCTCGAGCATTGCATTGACCATATGTATTTGTGGTTATTTGAAAATACACTTATTATTAATACAAAATCTAAAAATTTTGTAAAAATTCTTCGAGAGAAGAATATTACTGAAACGGATAATGCGATATCGGCGATACGCAATAGCGGGGACTTTGATAACGGTTCACTCATCGATTGCGAGCTATTTGCGTGCGCAATGAATGATATGTATGAAGTATTGAACAAATAATCTGTATATGTAACACTTTCAAAATATATAAATTATAAATTGTAATTCCAAGATCTGCTGTTTATTTATATTACTCCTTTTCCTTTTCCCTATTTCTTGATACACCACAAATTGTCTTAAAATGTTATCTGCTCTTTTGCGGAGCACAGCGAGTAATAAATAACACGCAAATGCTTGTAAAATCTTGTCGCAGGAACATAGTGTACGTGCTCATTAGTAGTAGTTAAGAATATCGTATGTCACATTCTTTTTGCGCAACAAACTGTCGAAATACGTTTGCAAAATTTTAGATTTTAAAACTGCGACGAAAAAAATATACGCCGCGAAATACGTGAGCGGACGGCGCGGGCGACGCCGGCGGCGCGAAAAATCCGTCGCAAAATCCGCCACGGGCCGCAAACCGCCGCAAAGTACGCCGCGAACCGCCGCGGATCGATAAAATAATCAATTTAAAGAAGACTGTAAAAATTATGTAAATATATCGATATACAATATTGGTAATAAATTACCGACCGTAGGTAATATCGGTATTCTAATTATATGTTGGTAAAAATTATGTAATTAAATGTTAGTATATAATATCGGAAATAAATTACCGACCGTTGGTAATATCGGTATGTCCCCAATTACCGACCGCTGGTAATATCGGTATGCCCCCATGATGTTATGTCCTTCCGTGACGTCATACCCCCGTGCTTGCGGTACCCCTCCCCCGTACCCCTCTCAGAGGACCTGAGTTAGAACCCCTGTATTATACCTATTTATATGGTATTTATATCGAGCATATTATCATGATCAGTTATTGCAAGATTAAATATATCTTGATCAAACTGATTGGCAAAACATCTGTAAATCTATCTATCTGATAAATTACAAAATCGTTTTCGATTTGGTTGAGACATTATCTTGTAATAATAAATAATGTAATTGTTCAGTTTAGGCACCACATCTCTGATTTCGATTAGAGTAGGCTGAATTAACGCGTTTTTGCATGAGAAACAACTTTTTTATCTAACAAAATCGCTCTCTACTGCGAAGCAAAATATTAACTGACAAAATTGATCACTATTAAGGTTAGGAAAACTGTCACACGAACGACAAATGGCGAGATTTATATGCTCCGTAGCTACTTGCGCATTTTCTATAGTTTTCGAAATATTAATAAAAAATTGTTTGTCTCTAGCCATGTGACTGGGGGGCTTCTTAGTGGAAGAAAGATGAGAGCAAACTAATGCAGACAGTTCAGCAATAGAAAACAGATCTTGTGTGTGTGCGGCTTTTAGTAACACGATGCATAAAAGCGTGTGTGCCATATACGTGTAACATTCCGAACTTCGGGCAACGTAGGGTAGTATCATTATACAAATAAAAAGTTCCTGAAGAGTTCTTAATTAATTTCACTTTAGATCCATTTTTTTTAAAGAAAAATGAACTCATTTTTAACATTAAATGATTTATTTGAAAGAGTTTGCGAGGAGAATTTTATTCTGAATTTTTTACGAGCATTTTTTAAACAAGTGTATCATTTGGAAAACTGTTTATTAAATATTAAAAAATAAAACATTTTTCCAAACATTACAAAATGTTATTTTAGGAAAAAGAACTTATCTAATTATTTTTAACGTTTTAAAAATCTCTTTTCAAAGATTTTTAAATGTTTTTTAAAATATTGTGTGCTCATTGAGTAACAGAAATAACTAGTAAATAAATAAAAAATATTATATTATATTCGTAATATTTTTTAAATATTGCTGTAATATTACTAAAGTAGTAGTAGTATTTCAAATTAATATCACTGCAATGTCTCTGCAACACTGCACTGTAATATGCAATGTTGCAACGTTATTATTATATGAAAATATATCTATAAGAATAGTAAACCTATCTTTTTATTAAAAAAAAAATTCGTCTATAATATGGTAAATTAAACGTTATCATAATGTCATTTTGCAAAGTCATTTTGACGTCTTAAAACGACGTTAAATACATGTCCTTAAAGGACACATAACGTTACTAAATAATAATGACGACATATTGACGTCAAAATAACGGTAGCTTGCTGCCTGGGTGATCTGTACCAATATATATCAGGACCTTGAATAAGTTCTCGGTGTTTCCTAACAGATGGCGTAACCAGAACTGCGTGCGTGTAGTTTAAGATGGTAACGCAACTATAAGGAAGTACTATAAGCAAGTTTGAAATTCAGTGAATGTCATTTCGCTGAAGTGTAAACAACCTTTTTTTCATAGTGTTAAACATGTCGAGTTTTGTGCCAAAAAAAGAGTATTTGGGGGGAATTTTACTGCACTACTTTATTAAAAAAATATTTGCAGCTGAAGCACGCAGAATTCTTGTTGAGACTTACGGCGATCATGCTCTGGCGGAAACAACATGCAGAGATTGGTTTAGACGCTTCAAAAATAACGATTTTGATGTTGAAGATAAAGAATATTCTGACGCACCGAAAAAGTTTGAAGACAAAGAATTGGAGGCATTACTTCATGAAGACTCATGTCAGACGCTAGCTTACAAAATCATTAGGAATTGATCACACAACAGTTTCGAAACGTTTGAAAGTATTAGGAATGATTCAAAAACAAGGACATTGGGTGCCGTACGAGTTAGAGTCGAGAGACGTCAAACACGTACGTCTTTTCACGTGTGAACAGCTTTTTTTTTCGTGGGGAAATCCTCATGGACACCCCCATCCCTCCGGGGAGAGGGGGGGTAGTGCCAGACTCTTACCGGCTAAAACCCCACGGACGTCCTACCCGGCGATGCAAGATCCCTCCCAGGAATCGCCAGTAGGCATGTCTCCGGGAGGAAATCCTCGCCCACGTTGATACACGTGCCAGTCCCTTTAAGGGGGGGGGAGTACCAGCAGCCCCCACTCCACTCACACGCCGCTATCAGCGCTCGGGCGGCGGGTGGGGACGTCCTCCACCCGCCACCCCCGCGGGCCCGAACACAGGGGCATCGGGATTCCCCGCCCGACCCCCCGGGTCCCTCTATACTCCCCGCCACTCTTCACGAGCCGGTCGGTGGTCGGCTTGCGTCGACCCGGCTTCGGCTCGCGTTATCCCTTACCCGCTCCATGCACCCGCGCGCGCTTCCATTCACTCTTGCCCCCCCCCCCCC
>NW_022639488.1:535808-540640 GCF_010583005.1 Odontomachus brunneus | reverse complement strand
CCCCCCCAACGCTTTCGCCATGCACCCATGCCCGCAGCATTCATACATTAAGATTACATTAGTCCTAACATTGGAATTACATTAAAATTAACATTAAGATTACATTAAAATTACGCGAGGGTGCCAGGCCGGTAAGTCCGGGTGTATATCAGTTGGACACGGGGCAATTGGACACAGTCGCCGTTCCAAGGGACTCTACAAATGTCTCTAATCACACGGTGCTGTGATTGGCTGTGTCCAAATGCACCGTGTCCAAGTGCACCGCTCCCGGTGAGTCCCACAGGTCAGCTGTCTACTCATCCGCAGTTAGTACGGCGGGGAGTCTTCCCTTCTTCCTGGGGATGCTGTAGTGCGGGAGGTCGCATCCCGCCTCTTTCCCTCCATCTGTCTCCGCCTCTCCGCCTCTTCCTTGGCCCTCATAACAATGGCAGCGAATTTCGTCAACGCATCCCAGGTCGTTCGATCTCTTGTCATAGCTCTGATGAGAGCCGAGAGTGATAGATCCTCCCCAGCTATTTCCCTCATCTCCTCCCGCTCCTCATTCCATGCAGAGCAGTACTGCAGCGCATGCTGCGCGGTATCTATTCCCATGTTGCAGTTTGGGCATAGGCATGTCCATGACTTGCCAATACGGTTCAAATACTCGTTAAAGCATCCGTGCCCCGTTACCAGTAGGGTGAGGTGGAAAGCGAGTCTCCCGTGCCCCCGCGCGAGCCATTCCTCTAAAATGGAGGCAATGGTCTCCCGCACACGGGCTCTTGCCAGGTTCTCCCCTGTCAGGTGGATAGCCCACTGTCTCGCCATTAGGGCCCGTTTACCCTGCCTTATTTCTTCCTCCATGATTGGAGACCAATTCTCGCGCCTCTTCAGGTCCTGGATTCTCTCGAAAATTTTGCAGTGCATCGCCGCTAGGATGTATAGAGGCGGTATCCGGGCCAATAGAGTGGCCGCTTCAAAGGACACTGTTCTATATGCGGCGATGATGCGGAGGCATAAGAACCGCTGCATTCGTTTCAGCGGCAACTGGGCCTGTCTCTGCGCCGATGATGATGTCGGAGCCGCAACGGCCCCGCTCCAAAGTGGTGCCCCATACAGCGCAACCGACAGGACCACCGTCGCATACAATCTTCTCTTTTCCTCATGAGATCCCCGGAGATTGAGCATGAGGCGGCCAAGCGCCTTTGCCATACTCATGGCCCTGCCTGCAGCGTACTCTAGGTGGTACGCAAAAGTCCATCCACTGTCCAGGAATACTCCCAGGTACTTCATGATTTTTCCAGTTCGTATCATTTCATCTTCCACCCAGGGGGTGGAAGACTCGGCCTCTGTCTTTTCCGCGGCGAGTCTTAGACCCAGCCGCCGAATGCGACCCGCGACCAATGCGGTCTGCAGACTAGCGCGTGCCGCAGCAAGCTCCACACTCTGCTGTGGCCACAATTAGTGTGTCGTCCGCATAGACGATAACGGAAAACCTTTCCACCCTATGTGTCCTCACTACCTAGTCATATGTTAGATTCCACAATAGCGGACCGAGCACCGAGCCCTACGGTACCCCCACCGTGACCCGCCGCTCTCTCACTCGGCCCCCCGCCACTGTGAACTCTATCCATCTATCAGATAGGTAGCTTTTCACAACATTCCTTATATGCGCCGGAAAGCCTTTCTTGCAGAGTGCATCGCGTATGCCGGGACATGGGAGCGAATTAAAAGCATTCCTAATGTCTAGGCTCACCGCTATCGCGAATTTGCCATTGCCCATGATGTCTTGCACAATCTGTTTCACTTTTAGCAGGGCATTATATGTAAATTTTCCTTTCCTGAATTCGTATTGATCCTCAGAAAGGTCCGCCATCGGGTTATTTTGCATCCATTCCAGTAGGCGGTCAGCTAATACTCGCTCGAATGATTTGCCGATTTCGTTAAGCAGGGATATCGGCCTCATTTTAAGCTCATGGTTTCCTGCATCATTTCCCTTGGTGGGCTTGGGGATAAGCACTAGCCTGGTCCTCTTCCATATCGTCGGGAAGACTCCTTGTCTCAAACAAAGATTGTAGCACTGCGTTGCCCTGGCAATAGTGTATACCGGCGCTTTCTTCCAAATAACAAATTTGATTCCGTCTACACCTGACGCGGTGTTCTTACTTGGTCTGTTCTTGACTATTCTGTGGATCTCTTCCTGGGTGATCTCCAGATCCTCGTGCCATTGAACAGGTTCCACCGGGAGTTCCTCATTGAACTCGGTGGTTTCGCCCGCTGGGAACAATTTATTCAGCGTCAACTCAAGAGCATCTGCTTCAAGCTCCTCTGTAACCGTGGGTGACGCTTTCTTTAATTTTTTTAAGGACTAGCCGGTAGGGTAGTCTCCATGGATCCGACTCAACTGGTCTTATGAGCTCTTGCCATGCCATGACCTTTGCTTTGTTAATTTCAATGCACATCTTTTGCCTGGCTTCCCTGTATGCGTACTCGGCCATTTTCTTCTGCCTCTCTTCTTCGCCTTCTCGCTATAAGTCTTGAGGGGACTGTTGCCCATCTTAGTCGGAATCGCGATTGTTTCGCTTTCTGCGCTTCGCATGTCTTTCGTTAATTCTGGTGAGTGTTCTCCTGATGCAGACGCATTCCTTTCTCAGGTTCTCAATGTTAGTGTCCCACCAGTATACCTGACGTTTTGTGGAGCGTCTGCCTATTCTGGGAGCCGCTAAGTCGCAGGCTTCCTGGACTTTTACCTGGAACCATTTCACAAGGGCCTCTGCCGAGCCGGTTTCCCGTGGTTCCTCTTGCCCACTCCATTCTAGCACCGCGGTGAATTTCTCCGAGTCAAATTTCCGCATGCTCCATCCCGGATATCGCCTGGGTCTTGTGTTTGTTATTATTGGGGGTCTTTTCAGCTGGAGTTGGAATGTAATATATTTGTGGTCGGAGAGTGTCTCGAGATCCGCAACCATCCATCCGGATAGCGCATTAGTCGCGTCTGGGGTCGCCCAGGTCAGGTCGACTGTGGATACGCCCCGCGGGTGCACACAGGTGGGGGCTTCACCCTCATTTATTATGAGCAAATCCAGTTCCGCCGCCCACTCCTCGATTAGGGGCTCCTTATTATTGGTGCCCCGCGCGTCTCATGTTTTCGATCGTGCATTAAAGTTCCCACCAATAATTATTCTAGAGGCTTGCTAGTCCCGGATGAGTTCCTCCAGGTCGTCGAGGAACTCAAGGTATTCGCCTCGCGTCGTGTTAGGTGAGGCGTAGCACGACACCAGTAACCAACCCCCGACTCGGACGGCCACATAGCTACGTCCGTGCTTCACAAGGGAGCCCGTTCTGCCATTCAGTATTCGGTCTGGCCTGCACAAAATGGAGGCCAGCCCATTCTTGCTGCTATGGCGCTGTTGCGTATCTTGAGCCAGCGGAGGTTCTGATATTAAACACAGACCTATACCGAGTTCGGTTGCTTGCTGGCGGACCAACTCCTGTTGCGATTGCACTGTAGGATCCTAAGGTCCATTATTGTTATCTATTTGGGACACCCCGGTCCTCCGATCCGGGCCTTTATTCGTCCTGCTCTTCACAGCTTGACATTGAGCTGTGCCAAGCCTATGGTTGCCGTCATTACCGTTTTTTTCACACACGGCGCATTTCGGACTGGCCGAACAATTCCGAGCGCTATGCCCTTCCTGCCCGTACCTGTAACACAGCTTGGTGCGGTCTTCAATGGACTTACAGCTGTTTTTGACGTGTCCAAATTCCCAACACTTATAACACTGTAAAGGTCTTAATCTTAGCGCCTCGATCTTGGCCACGGTCCATCCAATCTTAATCTTACCCGATGTGGTTAGCCGCATTACCGTGATAAGTGGGCATTGGGCCCATACTATACCGAGCCCATTAAACATTTTCCTGATTGGGCCCGTTTTCACCTCTTCCGGGGTGCATCCTCCCATCTTTGCCAAGACGCAGCGGACCTCGTCGACGGTCATTGAGTCGTCCAACCCCACAACCCGCAGGTCCTTTTTGATTGTGGGTCTGGCGACTACTACATCCGGGCCAAGTACCTCACGCAGCTTGGACGCTAATCCTTCTGCTTTGGCAGACCCCTCAGTTCCGCCAATCTCTACTAGTACGCCACCGTTGACGGCCCTGCGGATCCTAGTCTGTTCTATCTCCAGGTCAGCTAGGGATATTTTCTCCCTAGCTGTCCGCAGTGCATCACCGTACGAGAAGTTGACGCAACGACCCGTGATTGAGACAGCCGCCGTTTGGACACTCTATGCCTAGGCAGGTTCCTAGCCGCGGGCCCGCCGCCCCCGCCCCCCCCCTCTCGCTCTGGGACATACTCTCAGTCTTTTTAGTCACCGTTTTCCCGGGTTTGTCGTTCCGGATTTCGGCTTTCCTCTCCTTGTTAGGCGTCGCGTTTCTTTTTTCTCTTTTTCTTCCTCTCGATTTAACCTCTGTCCATACATCCTCCCCAGGGTTGGGAAGTAACGCGTTACTTGTAACGACGTTACTATTTCGTTACTTTTCTTTGGTAACGATTTGGTAACGCCGTTACTTTTTTGTATCAGTAACGAAAAAGTAACGGCGTTACATTTTCTATAGTAACGAGTAACGAAATCCATCGTTACTTATATCGTTACTTTTTTACTATGATGGCTTCTGTACATAGAACGCGGCAACGCTTGCCACGCGATAAAAGTTTGCACACCATAAACAATTAATCTGCTGCTTTCCGTAAAGTCCATTCTACAATAAGCAATAAATCTTAAGTCATAATAAAATTGACCAATCATAGTTGACTATTAGAAGAATAATCCACTGTAATTGGTCAATTTTATTGC
>NW_022639488.1:524417-535635 GCF_010583005.1 Odontomachus brunneus | reverse complement strand
TTTTTGTATCAGTAACGAAAAAGTAACGGCGTTACATTTTCTTTAGTAACGAGTAACGAAATCCATCGTTACTTATATCGTTACTTTTTTACTATGATGGCTTCTGTACATAGAACGCGGCAACGCTTGCCACGCGATAAAAGTTTGCACACCATAAACAATTAATCTGCTGCTTTCCGTAAAGTCCATTCTACAATAAGCAATAAATCTTAAGTCATAATAAAATTGACCAATCATAGTTGACTATTAGAAGAATAATCCACTGTAATTGGTCAATTTTATTGCGACTTAAAATTTATTGCTTATTGTAGAAAGCCTCTAAAGCGTGATCTACAATGAGAACTTAAGCCATAAAATTTAAGCTTTAATCTCTAAGCCGTAAGAAATTATTTTTCTTATAATTGACTGTGATTGGTCAACTTCTTACGGCTTAGGATTTAAAGCTTAAATTTTATGGCTTAAGTTCTCATTGTAGACCACACTTAAGGGGCGTCGCACACGAATTGACATAACAGTAACGTAAGACGTACCGTAAGAACTTACCAATCACTTTGAGTATCGTCGAATCGTAAGATTGCCATTTTTATGAATATTCGATTGTAATTGGTCCATTTTTATGGTACGTCTTACGTTACTGTTATGTCAATTCGTGTGCGGCGCCCCTAAAGCCCATTCTACATTAGTCGCAATCGCAAGATCGCAAGGAAATTGTACCAATCATAATTGATTATTCTTCGATCGCAAGAAGAACAATCGACTATGATTAATCAATTTCTTTGCGACCTTGCGATTTGCGACTAATGTAGAATGGGCTTTATGTCGTTATGCAAGAATGTGTGCTTCCCGATTAAATATCTTATATTTTGTCTTTATATATGTATAATTTATGTATTGTCTCTTTTATTATTCGTTTTATAGGCCGATTTTAACTTTTTTTTTTTACGAAAGTAACGGAAAGTAACGATTTTTTTATCGTTACTTTTCAAATAACGGTAACGCGTTACTTTTTAGAATCAATAAGGAGTAACGGTAACGAGTTACTTTTTACCGCAAGTAACGGTAACGGTAACGCGTTACTTTTAAAAAGTAACCTTCCCAACCCTGATCCTCCTTTCTTTCTGCTTTTCCTCTCTCTTTCCATTCCTTTCCTGATACTGCAGGGAGTGGTGGAAATTCTTTTATACGGTAGGGGGTGGCCAGCTAGACAACCGAAGTGATCTTCGGTCCTTTCTTTGTTTTCGGGCCTTCACCCATCTTAACCGGGGGGGGGGGACTTTTCCCTCTTTGCATGCCCCCTCCGTTCTTTCTCCCTTGCTGGTCTCGTCGCTTAGCTTCTTCCTGATATCACGTCTAGTCCTGACCAGTTCAGAAATTTAACGTGACAGTTCCCTTTCGCACGTGCGCTCTTCATCCGTGGATTCGTATATAGCCGCCAGGGCCGGTAAGGGTGTACTGACTCCCTTGAGCGGGGGTCTAAACACCGTGTCTGCTTCTTCTTCACAAGCTGGTTCGCAGTCCATCAGTTCGCTTGTCAGAGCGAGCTCTCCGTCGCTTTTTCTCTCGCCTCCTACACTCACCGTTTTGTTCATTGTATCCGTGCTTGCTTCCGTTCTCAATTCCAAATTCTTCCCTCCCCTGTTTACCTTTGGTTGGCTATTTCCTCTCTCAATTTCCTTGATCCTCCGATTGGCTTCCTCTAGGTCCCTTCTGTTCTTTTCGTACTGTGTCCTCAATGCGTCCAGTTCTTGCGTCAGTTCTTTATTGCGCATCCTCAGGTACAAGGGGTCTCCCACGGCCTCTGCCTTACCAACCAGGGTGTAGATTACATCCTTGAGTTTCATTACGTTCCTCTTCAGTTGCCCGTTGAGGCGCCCTTGTATGTTGGGAGATTTGGTTCGAATTGTTTCCATCTCCTTTAGCCACTCTAGGGCGGTCGCACCGACTGCAGTGGCCGCCATCTGATCGTATTTTTGCGGGCCTAGTGACTCCCTCACGGGTTCAGGGGATGTTGTGTCTTTCCCCTTTTTCTTTCCTATTCTTCTTTTTTTATCGCCGTCATCTATTGTTGAGTCCCTCGCTTTCTTCCTCCGTTCCTTTCCCTACTGCCTTTCTTCCCATTGTGCCAGTATCGGATCCGCCACATCTTTCTTTTTTAACCAACCCTGTTGGTTGTTGCTTTTATCTTTCTCAGTGTTCCTTTCTTCTTTCCTCCTTTTCCTTCTAAGCAAGGCTACCTTCCTCATCTGGGTACTCCTACTTGCCTCATGATCATCGGAGGATAATAATAATTGACTTCCATTATCCGTCCCGTCGCCGCATTTTCCCCGGCTTCGTGTACCTGAAGCCGAGCCCGTCAGTTTAAACACCAAGGGGGTATCGTCATCTAAGTCCTCGATGGATATATGTCGCCTCCCCATGTCAGTCCCCTGACATCTTGGGGGGGGGGAATGTCCTTCTCCTCTGTCTTCTTGTTTCCGTCGCTGCTGGCGACGGGGTCACTCTTTCTTTTTCTTAACGACAAAGAAACATCCTCCAACACAATAAGGTCCCCAGTGGCTACGGCTGTGTCCATGACAACCGACGCCTGTTCGGCACACTCCACCTCCGCGGGCGGCTCGGCCGTTTCACGTGTGGAGGGGCCCGGGTCAGGGATCATTGTTCCTGACTCGGGAAGTGGGGCCTTCGTGGCCTCGTCTCTCTTTCCTGGGATGTCCGCTATTGGCACTGTTGGTTCAGGGCCGACGGTTTCATCCAGCGACACCGAGAATTGCGGTGCTAGTTCTTAGCCTTGCTGTTCATTTGGCTCCTTGTAGTACAGTCGAGAGTTTTCGGAGTCGGCCTCTCCGCTCTCCCGGCTTTGCGGCAAAGTTTGGTTGGGGTTTTATAAATCAGAAATTTTCATACTTAATCCCACGAGTACGGCGAGAATTGTGATATCTTCGGGCAGAGCTCCCATTACCCGAACGTGGCTGTTCTACCCCTGGAAGCGTCAGGTGCCCAGGAAATGGGCCGCTAGGGACCGGCTATACCCGCCGACCATGCATCTTCTCACCGCGGCCCGAAGTTTGAGATTCGGGGGTTTTTTCTGAGGTGTCCTTCCTCGCGGCTCGGGCGGTGAAGCCAGAGCCCCCGTCTCCCCCGCGCAGTGTCATAGACGTGACATAACGCGCGCGGGGGGTGTAACGGTGTGGTCAGGACTGGCACTGCCAGTCCCGCGCTGTGGGGTGCGGGCAGATGCCCCGACGACCCCTGATACCTGTCGAGGCGCAGCTGCCCACCCCAACAGGGTCGACCGCACTTGGCAGGTGTTCCCTCCTCGCCTCAGGACCTACCACCGGATGGACTAGTTCATCCGATGGATCTATCCTAGGGATTCATCAGGAACATCTCGCCCCCCCCCCCACACTGCAAGGTGGCGGTCTTGGGGGAGACGTGTGAACAGCTGCTTTAAAAGCAGAAAAGGAAAGCATTTTTGTATCGTATCGTGACTGTCGATGAAAAGTGGATACACTACGATAACCCTAAGCGTAGAAGATCGTAAGGTAAACCCGACCATGCATTGACATCGTCGGAAAAGCCGAATATCCATGATTCGAAGCTTCTGCTCTGCTTTTAGTGGGATCAGCTGGGTGTAGCTTATTATGAGCTGCTCAAATCGAACGAAACCATCACGGGAGATCGTTACCGACTACAATTGATGCGTTTGAGCCGAGTATTGAAGGAAAAACGCTATACAAGCAGAGACACGAGAAAGTGATTTTGGAACATTACATGTTCCAAATGCTCGGCCATATGTTGCACAACCGGTGAAAACCTACTTGGAAATGCTTAAATGGGGAATCCTACCCCACCCGTATTTACTAGACATTGCCCCTTCCGATTATCACTTGTTCCGATTGATGGCACATGGCCTGGCTGTGCAGCACTTCTATTCTTATGAAGATGCCAAAAAATGGGTCGACTCTTGGATAGCCTCAAAAGACGTGTCGTTTTTCCGACGTGGAATTCAAATACTGCCAGAAAGATAGGAAAAATTAGTGGCTAGCGATAGACAATACTTTCGGTGACATATTTTTTACGACTTTTTTTAAATAAAGCATTAATTTTCACGAAAAATCAACGAGAACTTATTCAAGGTCCTAATACAAACAGATACTGTTAGTAAAATTATTAATAAAAATATTAATTTGATTACCATAGTAGCTATATATTCTATATAAATAAATCCATGTAAATATTAACTATAAATTAACAATAGATAGTATAGATAGCAATGACGTTACTGTGACTTTTTAATAACATCACAATGACGTCACAACTTTTCTATGACATTGTGACTCTAATGTGAGTTTATTGTGATGTCACTGTGACATTTCGTGCTATGTGGTTGAATAATTACCATTTTTTCTAAATTACTTTGTATTTCTTGTCAATTATATATATAAATGAACGGTGCGCAATTGAGCAAATGCACGGTGTATATCTTTCTGTGTCCAAATGAACGATGGACAATTGAACGGTGGGCAATTGAACGGTGAGCAATTGAACATTGGATAGTTGAACAGTGGGCAATTGAACGGTGTCTAAATGAACGGTAGGTAATTGAACCGTGTTCAAATGAATGGTGTGTATCTTTCTGTATCCAAATGAATGGTTCGCAATTTTCCGAGTCTAAACGAACAGTGGACAATTGAACAGTATCCAACTAAACGGCGTCCAAATGAACAGTGTCCTAATGAACGGTGTCCAATTGAACGGTAGGCTATTGAACAGTGTGCATCTTCCTATGTCCAAACAAACAGTGGGTAATTCAACGGTGGACATTTCCTCGCGTGTCCAAAAACAACTGTGCTTAATTGAACATTGTGTAACATTACGTGGGGAGCGGTGCACTTGGACACGGTGCATTTGGACACAGCCAATCACAGCACCGTGTGATTAGAGACATTTGTAGGGTCCCTTGGAACAGCGACTTGTGATTGGACTGTGTCCAATTGCCCCGTGTCCAACTGATATACACCCCATTACGTGTCCATTTGCAACATGTCTAATCATACCGTGTCCAAATGAAGGCCACTCGAGTGACATACACACAGGGATAGAGTAACATAGAGTCATATACACTCGGGGATAGAGTAACATACAATTACATATACACGCGGACAAAGTAATATAGAGTCATATACACACGCGAATAAAGTAACAGAGAATTACATATGCACGTACAGAGGAAATTACACATACACGTATAGAGGTATATTGCGATGTGGTTCGCGTACAGCTTCCAGGTCGACCGCGAGTTTTCTCTCGCGACGCTCACGTCAAAATTCCGTCCGGACGGTTCTTTCTATGACTATTTCGCTCTACTGTAATGGAAATTTGGTGCCAGATGCGGAAACGGCCGCACTACCGGGGAGTCAGTCTTCCAGAGACCGCCGTACGATCGGCGATGAATCGCCTGGTACGAGCGTGATTAGCTCGTCGAGAACGTTCGTCCGCAGAGACTAGGATCTCGTAGGGTAGGCGATTGTAAAACACCATGTTGTCGATATATACAACGATTTTATTCGAATTTTCTCACAAACTGCACTACGTTAGATAACCGCCACGCGCAACGCGATATCCGCACGACAAACGCAACTGTATGCAACCTGAACTATTTACAATGTTATCGCTAGATACACTCGGCTAAATTCGAACGGCGCTTCCGCCATTATCCGCAGTACCCGCGAATAGTCTCTCCCTCAAGTCGCGATCGCGGTGCATCGGCTTACGCACTATGCCTGCAGAATCTCTCTTATACCTAGCCGCCCCGAACTCGACTTGGTCTACCCATTGCTTGGCTCGTCTGCCGGCTCGCTCTTAGCTTGGGACAGGTCGAAATTGATAGCCCTCTCCGCCATGGCTCTTACCGCCTTGCGTTCGACTCCACACGTCACTTTACGCTCTGTCCCAAAACTCGCCACTCAGTGTTCACCTCGCTAGCTCAAGTTAAACTGACTCAAGACAAAGGCGTTTTATTGTGCAGCCTACCTATCTCCCGGGGACATAGGTTTTGTTTATTTAGGCCGGAGTTCCATTTCGCTGCCGACTCCTACCGATTGCGGTAGAGCGCCAGTAGATGCTCTCTCCACATCCGCGTCCTTGTGACGGAGCACGATGCCACCACGTTACAACTCCCCCATTACGGAGGATCGAGCTTGGCGAAGCCGCGGCTCGATCGCATCGACTCTCGTGGTCCCTGGCCTCTTCTCCGCGGTGCTTAGCTGCTGCCCGATGGTCTCCCTCCGGCTCGCCCTCCACTGGGTCTATCTCTCCTCCGGAAGAGCCACGCTGGTGCTCTCCGCTCGCTATTAAGTCTAACGTCGCTCGTTGTTAAGGCTAATTTCGCTCGGACGGACGGGGGAATGAGATTAGTCACCTCGGACAGGCTACCATAATGAACGTCACACACACACACACACACACACACACACACACACACACACACACATATATATAATAAAAAATGGTTTTCTTTATTTCTGCCGTTTTTCCCCGCGGTGGGACCACTACTGCGGCGGTTATACAGGCTTCCTCGACTATGACTACGTTGCTTTTCCGGACAGGTCGCTGACGTGGGTCGTTTTTACCTTAGATATCCTTCTTCTTCTGCTTTTTGCCTATGGAGCGATATCCTGCCGGGCGACAGTAGACGCACTGGGCCGTATCCATATTTGCCGCACAAGGGGCATAATTACTGCTGCGGTCGGGGGCACTGAGAGTAGTGGTGGCCCTCTGTGCGGCAGTTCCAGCATCTGACTTGGGTCGCAGGCATTTTATAATACTTTTGCCGCAGTCTTTGCGCCTCCAATTCCCTAACTTTCCGCCAAGCTGCAGGCGCGGTCTCGCTCCCGGCGGGCTTCCTCGGCGTGTCGCTCGGCTTCCCCTCGCCGTTCTTTCTCCTGGCGGGCCACGGTCTTGCGTTCACGACGGGTCCGCTCCGCGTCGGATTGGCTCTACCTCGCCTCCGTCGCACGCCTCTCCATTTCTTTTCGGGCTTCCTCCTCGCGACACTGGCGTGCCGTGGCCTCCCGCTTGGCCTCTTCCTGGCGACGCTTCTCCGCTTCCCGGCGAGCCTCTTCTTTGCGGCGCTTTTGTGCCACCTCCTCCTCCTGGCGCCTTTCCTCCCGTCTATGGCGGGCCCCTTCTTCGCGGCGCTGTCTGTCCGCTTTTGATTGCCACTTCAAGTTTCGCCAAGCTCGCTTCTCGGCCTGGCGCTGGAAGCGCTTCGCGCTCCTTCCGCTCTATTTTTTCGATTCGTCGCCGCTGTTCTGCGAACAACAAGCCTCTCCTGTCCTCCCGGAACAAGAAGGCTATCTCCTCCAGGGATAGTGGCCACGCCCGCCGCGGCGATGGCCTATGGCATATTGAGTATATATAGTTTTAGACTAACATGCACTTTCTCCACCGTCCTGCCATCTTCATCGGCGAGTTTATAAACAACCGCCGACAGTTTTTTTGCTACCCTGAAGGACCCCGCGAATTTTAGCGCAAGCTTGGCCGCCATATGCTGTGCGGCCATATGCTGAGGACAGCACATGCTGCCGTCATAGAACAAAGTCGCCATTTATAAAATGTTGGGGCCGCCTCCGCAAATTATAATGCCTCGCTTGGCGGTCCTATGCGCACTCCAAATTTTCTCCCACCCATGTTCGCAGCGATCCCATTTTTTGCATGCGTTTCGCCCACTCGGCCGCATCCCTCGTGTGCATGTTCGGCCTGTCTCTGCTCTCCTGGCGGATCGCATGTACCGGTTCGGGTGTTCGCCCCAAATTCAGAAAAGGAGGAGTCGTGTCGAGAGACGAGTGGTGAGCGGTGTTATACGTGAAACGGAACTCTTTCAGCCGAGTATCTCAATCGCAATAGTCGCACTCTAAGTACGCGACAATTATCGTTTTAAGCGATCTGTTAACCCGCTCGACGGGATTCGCCTGCGCGTGGTACGGCGGTACTGTCCGTTGCATAATATTATTTTGTTCCGCGAACTTCTTGATCATTCGGTTTATAAATTCAATCCCTTTATCTGTGATCAGGACTCGCGGTGCTGTCCAACGGTGGAGGATAAAGTCCTCTAGCGCTTCGCGTATCGCCTTTCCGTTGGCCACTCTCAGCAGTTTTAGCTCTATCCACTTCGTAAATACGTCTTGTATCATGAGGAAATATGAAAACCCTGCGCGACTTCGCGGTAGCAGTCCCATAATATCGGCCGCGATGCTCTCTTACGGTTGCCCAATCTCTCGCTTGCTCATCATTCCTGCGGGTGCCTTCTGCTCCACTTTGATGCGTTGACACACCTCGCACCGCTGCACGTACTCGATAACGTCCGCGTACATCCGCGGCTAGTAGTATGACTGGACTAAGCGGTGGTAGGTTTTGTCAACGCCCAGGTGTCCCGCTTGAGCGCGATGATTCCCTTCCGCGAGAGCCTCCCATTGACGTTGCCGCGGCAAAACGAGCTTCCATCTACTCAAATCTGTTACGATTCCCGCAGCTACGCGTTTCAGCCGCGAGAGATAGAGGCGGTTGTTCTCTATTTTCCACTCGCGGAATCTATTTGGATGACGCTGGACGTCCTGGAACCGCCTACTATACCAGTGATCTCCTGTAGCGGGTACCGCCGTGTCTATCCGATTTTCCACTTTAAAGGCGATTGCGTCGTCTGGGATACGCAACAACGCATCCGGCACGTGGCGCTGAGCCCCTTTTCTATGCACGATAGCATAGTCATATTCCAGGAATTCAAACGCTCACCGCGCGGTCGGGTTTTTCAAATTGTGCAGCCACCGCAAGCTGCTATGGTCTGTCATGACCGCAAAATGATACCCTTCTAAATACGGCCTATATTTATGTACTGTCCACAGCACCGCGAGACATTTCTACTCCGTCGTGCTGTATTTATGTTCCGCGTCTGTCAACGCGCAACTAGCGTACGCGATCACGCATTCCTGCCCCTCTACGTCTTGCATCAGGATCGCTCCTAAACCTACTGAGCTCGCGTCTGTTTGCCGTATGAACATCTTCTCGAAGTCGGGGCAAACTAGCACGGGTGCGGTAGCGAGACGTCCGCAGATTTTCTCGAACACGCACTGCTGTTCTGCTCCCCATTCCCTTCGCGCGTTCTTTTTCAACAACCGCGGCTCCGCGATCGTAACTAATTGTGGCAAAAAACGATGGTACCACGAAGCCATTTCCATAAAGTGTCGCAGCTGCTTCAGGGTTTTCGGCACCGGATACTCCCTAACCGGCTGCACTTTCTCCGGATCTACGCGCAGCCCTTCGCGGTGTACCACGAAGCTTAGGTACCACACCTCGTCGCGACAAAATTTACTTCTCTTCGCGTTAATTTTTAGTCCTGCGTCCGCGATTTTCTGCAGTACCTTCTGTAACCACTCAAGTGTGACTCGAAAGTCGGCGTCGCTACGACGATGTCGTCGAGGTACGCGAACGCATGTGGCTCCATCTCGGGCCCTCAACCGGTCGAGTAGTCTGAAATATCGCGGACGCGCCAGTCAGTTCGTACGGCATGCGGCGAAAATGGTAGTATCCGGAAATGGTACGAGGGCTGCTCCGTAAGTTTTGCGACTGGTAAGGAAAACACGGTAATTTGTCATTGAAAATGGCTTTATTGTTTTTCAAAGTATTCTCCATGATGATCAATACACTTCCGCAATCGCTCAAACCATTTATTATAGCATTCATGCCACTCCGAAAGTGGTACCTACAAAACATGTGTTTTAAACGCATCAACCGCTTCTTCTGGCGTCGAAAATCGTTGACCACGCAGTTTATTCTTGATGTTCGGGAACAAAAAGAAGTCATTGGGTGCCAAATCAGGACTGTACGGTGGATGACCCATTAATTCGATGTTTTCACTGGTCAAATAGGCGGTTGTTTGAGCCGATGTGTGAGAGCTCGCATTGTCATGGTGAAGAATGATTCGTCGTCTTGAGTTGTTTTTCCTTATTTGGCCGAAGACTTCTGGCAAACAAATGGTTGTGTACCACTCAGAATTGACCGTTCTACGTTTCTCTAAGGGTACTGTTGCAACATGACCAGTTTTTCCGAAAAAACAGGCGACCATTTGTTTCGTAGTGCTTCGAGCGCGAACAACTTCTGTTGGGTTAGGTTCACTTTGAAAGACCCACACAGTCGACTGCTGTTTAGTTTCCGGCTCATATGCATAGATTCATGACTCGTCACCTGTAGAGATTATATACGGCATTTGACGCACCTCGATCGAATTTCTTCAGCATTTTTTTGCACCAATTTACACGATCCTTTTTTTGAGCAATTGTCAAATTATGCGGGATCCAACGTGAACAAATTTGTTTTACGACCAAATGTTCATGCAATATCGTTTGTATGCAATTCATACTAACACCCAGGGATGCCTGAATCTCACGGTATGTCACATGTCGATCTTGCATTATCAATTCACGCACAGCATCGATGTTTTCTGACACAGCAGTTGATTTTGGACGATCTTCGCGAGGTTCGTCGGTGAGCGAACTACGACCACAATTGAATTTATTAAACCAGCGACAAATAGTGGCCTTGTGTGATGCTTCATTGCCAAAAATGGAAGCAAGTTGATCGATGCACTCTTGTCTCGATAATCCACGTCGAAAATCGTAAAAAATCATCGCACGAAAGTGTTCTCGTGTTAATTCCATTTTTTCGCTGAGACACAATTTTCAAGTCACTGTAAACAATACAAGTAGCCTCCGTACGACAAAACGTTTCGAGTAAAAAAATTTTCCAAACTGTCAAACTTTTTGATGGTAAGGTTAGATTTTACCTAGTAACGCCAGTGTTGTCAAGTCGCAAAACTTACGGAGCAGCCTTCGTAGTTCGTTATGATACATTTTGGAATAAAAATATGGAAAAGAAGTTAGTACGGTTTTATGAAGAATGTGTATTACCGGAGATAATTGATCCGAAACGAGAAAAAAATATGCCCATTCGCGACCCAGATTATATATTAGAAGCCAAGAAACGTAAAACTGAATGCAGTGAGAAGACAAGTACAAATAAGAAAATGAGAAATTGTAATAAAATCAAAAGCACAAAGTAAAGAGTGTATGACGAAATGTACAACAAGCAAATAAATATAAGAATAGATTCTAAGAAAAAAACAATTATGTTATATACAAATATGCGCTGTGTGCATGAAAAC
>NW_022639488.1:524050-524307 GCF_010583005.1 Odontomachus brunneus | reverse complement strand
TGTCCTGGTCAACTTTTATCTAAACCATTTTTTTGTAGATACCGTAATTTGGAAGATATTCGGATCCATAGACTAAAATGACTCACCCTGTATATTCCAAAAATGTGCCCTGTGCTCCGCGCAGTGCAAATGTGGCAAAACAGTCAGCGCATGGCGCAGTTAGTAATGATGAAATGTATTCAACGCTTTGCGCACTCCACAATGAAAAGATATTTCCTGCACTTTTCGCACACTCGCTTATGAGAAATTGTACTGTG
>NW_022639488.1:519916-523274 GCF_010583005.1 Odontomachus brunneus | reverse complement strand
CTTTTACAATTCATTGACTTTGTTTAAGCATTATGCACATTTGTGTTACCCAGAAAACCACGTCATTTCAGAAAAAGTACACCAGATCGTTTTTCAGACATTTCACCTTCATTTTTGACCTTTCCAAGGTCGCAAAAACAATTTTTTCATAAGACAAGTTTGATGTAAAATTTTCCGCTCTTTCGAAATCCGTAGTCAAAAATAGGGTGTCCCATTAGAAAAAACCATCGTGACCTTGAAGTAACCTTCAAAATTGACCTCAAGGTCAAAACCAATGGTACAATTGAATGACCCCCTCTGTCCTGGTCAACTTTTATCTAAACCATTTTTTTGTAGATACCGTAATTTGGAAGATATTCGGATCCATAGACTAAAATGACTCACCCTGTATATTCCAAAAATGTGCCCTGTGCTCCGCGCAGTGCAAATGTGGCAAAACAGTCAGCGCATGGCGCAGTTAGTAATGATGAAATGTATTCAACGCTTTGCGCACTCCACAATGAAAAGATATTTCCTGCACTTTCCGCACACTCGCTTATGAGAAATTGTACTGTGCGGTCCACATAATTAATAATGTACAAATGTACAACCTCGGTAGAGTGAAAAATATGTAAGACAATTCTGCGCTTCGCGCAGGAGGTGATAAGGTGATGTTTCACCAGGAGTAGGTATAGCGGAAATATAGAGCCAAATGGACCAAAGCTTCTACCTACTCAAGATCGGTGTGCGTGGTGAATAACCACATCCTACTCGAGGTGTCACTGTTCCTTGCAGAACACGTCGGATCTAGACCAGAGAAGGTCGATAAAAGAATCGTACATAAGCAGATTAATAAATGTGTCAATGTAAAATCATCTCTCTCTCTCTCTCATTCCTCCTTAACCCTCCAACTTTCCGTCTCACGTTCAGAAAAACCAAATCCAGTGTTATTGTTAATGCAACAAAGAAAAGATCGCCGATATTGAGTGATAAAAAGCAACGTGTATTTTATCAAAGTGTATTTAAATAACGGGAAGTAAAATGAATATAATGAATATAAATGAATATAAAATATAAAATGGAAGAAGTATACAATATCATAAATATAAAGAATGTTAAGTAAATAGAAAGTACTGTGCATATATAAAAAATATATAAAATAAGAATATCTGTCAAGAAAAATGGATGTGTCATTGTGCATCTCCTGGTAACTATGATTGCGCACATAGGTGATGTTCATGTGAAGCGTTAATACTAGTCGAATACGAAAATTTATTATCCGGATTATCCGATATAATTATTATCCGACAATTAAAATCCGGATATTAGAATTTTCCGGACAATCCAAATAATTCGGATAGTGGAATAACGTAAATAATCGAACTATCCTGATATCCGGATAATCTGAATCTTAACATGAAGAGAATGAAATGTATTTCAATCTACATATTCATTAATTCTGATCAAAATATCCACTGTAATAAATCAAAGAGAAAAATGATTTCGAAACTGTCCCGTACGGCCCGAAGTACCGCAGAGAATCGTGCCACAAGACTGCCTGTAGCGACTCGTTTGCCCCTTACTTCGTCGTCTTGCGCGATATACGCTATTTATACAGGTATTGAATCTCGTACAGCTCTTTGCGTTAAAATTAATATATTATACAGTAGTTTACCTATTGAAATATATTATATATATTTATTATCTTCTTTTCTCTAGCAATGTTATTGTATAGGGTGTCCCGAAATTAAATGTCAAAACATCGGGAGCGTGTACGGGACCGATAAAGTAAGAAAAAAGTTCTTTACAGATTAGCTCGTTTTACCTTCGCTTTGGTAATAACGGAAAAATAATGTTTTTATTATAAAACGTAAAATAACATTACAATTATTAGATTTATTAAAACATATAATTAAATAAAAGTTGCAAAGCATGAAATAAAAGGAAGAAAGTGAATTTAAATTCTTCTGAAGTAGGAATAAAAACAAATAGATGTACGATAACGTGGAATTATTGAAATCTATATACTCAGTTTTACATTTCTGTCTTTCTCTTACGAATTAGTCAGTTACTCATCAGAAGCGTTGAGGAACATTGTCATAATATGCCGCGTACATATTGTAACGTTGAATATGCCGACATGGTTTACATATACAATCTGTGCAACAGTAATGTTTTCCAAGCAATACGAAAATATGCGCGCCGATTAGATAAAGTAACGAATTCGTGTGAGAAAGACAGAAATGTAAACAAAATAAATAAATAGGTTTCAATAATCCCGCGTTGTCGCGTATCAATTTACCTTTAATTCAACTTCAGAAAGATTTCAATTACTTTGTTCTCTGAATTTCATGCCTAGCAATTTTTTTTATATGTTTCAATAAATGTCATAATTGTATGTTATTTAATGTTTTATAATAAAACCATTTTTTTACGATTTTTGCAATGTGAAGATACAACGAGCAAATATCTAAACGACTTTTTTCTTAGTTTATCGTTGTCGTACACGCTCCCGAAATTGTCAAATTAAATTTCGGGACACCCTATATAATAACATGGTCACAGAAAACAAGAAAATAAATATATATGTAATATATTTATTATAGGTAAAGTAGTGTATAATAGATAAATTGTTAATAGCAAAAGGTTGTACAAGATTCAATAGTTGTACAAAGCGTATATCGCGCAAGGCGACGAAGTAAGAGACGAACGAGTCGGCAAAGGCTAAGTCTTGTGGCAGTTTCCGTGCGGCACTTTGAGCTGTACGGGACAGTTTCGAAATTATTTTTTATATTAATTTATTACAGTGGATATGTATGTACATCAAAATTTATGATTATGTAGATTTCAATACATTTCATTCTCTTTATATTAACATTCGGATTATCCGGATAGTTGGAATATTTACGTTATTCCACTATCCCAATTATCCGAAGAATTGAAATATCCGGATTTGAGTTGTCGGATAATTAGATACATTAGTGTTCGGGATTCGACGCCAACGAGCTGCCGTTATAATATTTCAGAAACTCGAGCGAATATACAACTCAAGATAGGTAACATATCACGAATTTCGAGCATGTTTATTCGCGAATTAGATCGATCAAGGACACATAAACAAGCGAGTCCGTGTCGCATGCTGTACAATCATCTTGTTGCGGTAATAACTTTGACGTTGGCATAGCAACCGCGGCCGAAACAATGATTCCGCGAATCACCAGGCGGCACGCGCCGCAGATCTTCTCTCCGCACCGCTTGATCTCCCTTTAAGGAGAGCAAGACTGCTTTAACTTAACGGCGAAAAACCCACCAATCAGCGCGCGACAGAGCACACCCAAAGGGTATATTAGATACCGCGCGCGGCAATTCGACAGATTTT
>NW_022639488.1:493948-515896 GCF_010583005.1 Odontomachus brunneus | reverse complement strand
GCTGACCGGCTTCAGGGGAGACCTGTGACCTCCGCCGCAGTTTGGTCCGCGGTGCGCTACTCTCACTTTTGGCGATTGTGCTCTCTCGCGCTAGACATTGTCAAGATCGCGCTGACCAAGAGCGCCCAGTAAATAAAGTTATTTGTTTATATATCGACTCACATCAATTGGTCTACAACCATATCATATCCCGTTCCTCACGTCACCGAGTCTCCTGCGAGGCTGTCCCGGCAATAAGACTTTGCGCGAAACGAAAACGCAAATCTTATACAATTAGATATCCGGATATCCAAAAATCCGGAACATATTTGTAATCCTAGTTAAGGCTCTTGGGGAGTCGCATCATCTGTCTCTTTTTCATGACGTCAGAAGCAAGCAAAATCAATAGATAATCGAACAATTAATATGACAAGATAATGAGAAAATTAGGTTGGAAAAGACGATTGCACATCACATTTATTTTATAATTATCTGTTGATTGTTAGAACAAAAGGAAAGCGTACGGAGTATTTTAGAGATATACTTAATCAATCGCAAATGTCGTTTTGTGGATATATTGTTTTATTTCAACACTTTGCAACGTAAATTTAGCATGCATTTCTCGCTTCTGACGTCATTAAAAAGAAAGATGATGCGATTCCCCAGGAACCTTAAATGAAATAGATTTTCATAGAATTGGTGCGTACTAATCGTCAATTAAACACGATAATTAATGTCAAACCTAATTAATAAGTTGTCAGTAATTAACTAATTAATAAGTTGTCAGTAAGTATTACTAAGTATTACTAACAAAGTAATAAAGAAATTATTTATTGACAAAGACTGCATTTCCTTCGACATTTATACGTTGAAAACATCCTTCCATCTTTGCTGTATGTGTAATAAACGATAAAAATTAAATGACGCATCAGAGCGCGTGAGCACCGTAAGCGAACGCGGCCAGTATCGCCGCTGGCTCATTAGCACTCATAGCACGGAATAGAACCTTAATGTATATATTGTACGGTAACTCATAGCACGGAACAGAACCAAACTCAAGTATTCATATCACGGAACAGAACCAAAATGCGCTTACCATGCGGTAAACGTGCTGTACAAAGTTCTCATTCCTACCGCTAACTACTATGACTCTACAACACGGACTTCTTCGTTCACTCCCCAGGAGCCTTAAGCCGCGTGGATTCATCTTTGTTTGATTTCGACGTTTCGCGAACATTTCAGTCTGCTTCATTAGGGAGAAACGACCTGATAGTATATTTCTTGTTCTTTTATGCGTTGGATGAATATCGAGATCCGGCATAGCAACGAAACTCGGTAACATGTGATAAGTATATGTCGCAGAGTACGTTAAAACAACGAAGCGTAACAATGTTTCGCTGTTTATCGTTACTTAAGCCGATCGACGTAAGTTGTTATTCAGTCTTCATCCGTTTTCATCCATGGTACCACTCGGAAGCGCGACTAGTTCCCTCCTAAAAAATTCATCCGTGTACATCGTGTACTTATATCTTCGAGTACGTGAATATCGTATTAGAAGTCCTTGCGACTTTGGTCACTCTTCGGAAAGAGTCCGTACGATACTCCCACGAGGGGAAAAGAGGAAGCCTTCGTGGCTTGTGCTCTACAGAGTGATACCGATTTGATACTCCCACGAGTGGAAAGGAGGAAGCCTTCGTGGGTTGTGCTCTACAGAGTTATACCAAACCGATACTCCCACGAGGAAAGAGGAAGAAGTATTCGTGGCTTGTGCTCTTCGGAGTGACACCGATCTGTTACTCCCACGAGGAGAGAAGAGGCTTTTTAATTCCTTACAGATCAGCATCCTGCGTGGCTTCCGCCGCCTCACATCTCCTGCGTCTCCGAGTTCCTGAGCGGTCTTTTGCCGCCTCCCTTCATCGAAGCCTCTTGCATCCTGCCCGGCCTCCGCCGCTTCTCATCTCCTGCGTCTTCTGGTTTCTGAGCGGCTCCCCGCCGCCTCCCTGCATCGGCGTCTCCTGCATCATGTGCGGCCTCCACCGCCTCACATCTCCTGCGTCTCCGAGTTCCTGAGCAGTCTCCCGTCGCCTCTCTAAATCGTGTATTTTACATCCTGCGCGGCTACTGTCATCCTTACACCACCTGCGATTTCTGTATTCTGTGCGGCCTCCGCCGTCTCTCATCGTTTACAATACTTGATTCCAGTGCGAAAATATATCGAATATTATTTTGAAACTTGTTCCGTTAATTTTCGAGCCTTATTGGGAGTCGATATAAAAAGACGTTCAACCAGTTTATTCGTGACGATACATTTTTTAGTTCTTCGATCCGGATACGCGTGTGATTCGCGTGTATTGTACACGTGAACACATGCGTTCGTGAGACTGTGTGGTGCGTAAGTGATAGTAAATTCGGGAATGAAGCAAATACAGATAATTTCGATGATAGTTGTTTGCTGAATGAGTTTGCGTGGAGATTAAATCTGATGACTAGAGAATCGATTGAGAGCGATACTTTTAAAAAATGGCTAGTGTCGAGTTTCGGGTTTTGCTCCTTGAAAATCGTTTTAATTTAATCCAAAAAGCCGCGGAAGACGCTTGTGACGATTTCCGTCTTTGCAATCGCGACAGCTGATTTTGACACGACTTAAGCAGCTAGAACTGAATTGGAGTAAATTTCTATCCGAGCATGAGAGCTGGTGTCAAAGTTCGAGTGATTTGCTGATGCACCAATCGTTTATTAAAACCAAGTTGTTCGAGCGTTGTCATACATTTTATATTCATGCGCGAGCTACTTTATTGGGTAAAACTCCTGTTTAGGGGGTTAATAACTTTTTAACAAACAACGAGTGTCGCGGATCCGACGGGTGTAGTTCCCGTCGGGCAGCGATCGAGAGCGCTGATTTCGCCCAGCGCAGGACGCAGTGAAGTAAGGTGAGCGAGGATACAAATTGTACACTGTTTTAGACGATCATTTTTATTTATTGTACGAAACACTGTGTTCCTCGAGAGTGCAAGTCGACGGCCGAGA
Source organism: Odontomachus brunneus (assembly GCF_010583005.1). Classification (NCBI taxonomy): domain Eukaryota; kingdom Metazoa; phylum Arthropoda; class Insecta; order Hymenoptera; family Formicidae; genus Odontomachus; species Odontomachus brunneus. The sequence continues at coordinate 512,890 of NW_022639488.1, read as the reverse complement.
AGGTCGAGACGGAGATCTTCTTTGTGCCGACGGCCGGGTCAGCCGATTACGACGGAGATCTTGCTGAGCGCTGAACCGGCGCTCCGCGGACGGAGATCTTGAGCGCGAGCGACGGATATCTTCCGCGTCCCTGGCACGCGCGTCCGCGTACCGTCGAACTCACGAACTCTCGAAAACTTGAGATGAACAATTGTAATACACAGAGTTACACAGTTGAATGAGGCGAACAGAATTTGACGCACTAACACAGTTAGTGTATGATCCGCGACACTTCTCGCGAAGCCACGGTCCGGTTTGCCGTGGGCGGTGATCGCGGAGGCCGCGGAGGCCGAGTACGATAACGCGCGAGAGGCAAGCGGCGAACAAGCTCCGCTGTCTTGCGCGCGGGAGAAGAGAGCTGGCCCGAGAGGTTGAACTCCCGGCGCTTGAGAAGAGTCGCGGCGATGCTGCGACTCTTGAATCTCGCTTGCGGCGTAAGAGCCGCGGAGCTCGCGGTCACGAAAGGATAGCCGGCCCGAGATACTAACTTGAACTCCGGCCTATCCGTCGGACACGCGACGGTTTCGACGAGTCAGTCGAAGTCGACGAGGATCAGCTGATCTGAGAACGTTACGCGATGTGATGCTGTCGACTAGAAGCGCGAGACTCTCGTCGTCGTCGACGAGGGCGGCTTTTAAAGAAAAAGCGCTTGGCGACAGGTCGCGGTTGCCGAATCTTCGAGAAAAATTGCCTTATTTGGTGCGCTTAGTAACAGCGGCGATCTAACGCGCGAGTTGTCTCGCGCGAGTGTTTGTTTGTTTGGCAGAGCGGTCGGTATGGCAACCGCGACCAGCGAGCGAAATCCGAGTGGAAAAAACGCGGGCTCGCGCTGTGGCTAGCGCGAGCCTGTCGCGATGCTGACGATCGACCGAACGTTTTAAAACGTTCGATAGATTACTTCGAGAACATTATTCTCGCTCTCGAACAACGAGCGACGGCTAAAACCTTTAGAAGGTCACTCAGGAGAGTGACCTCTATAACATATGTCAAGGTCAATGTCATTTGAGGGGTGTCCCCTAAACAGGAGTTTTACCTAACAGCCTTAAGTCATTGCTCTACGTTACCTCGGATAACATTGCCTAAGTTCGCCGGAGATTATCCATCGTTGACATCTTTTCGTGACTTATTCACAGCCTTAATTGTAAACAATTCCGAATTGACATACAGCGTTTGCATTATTTAAGAACTACGCTCTTTGGTCAAGCGGAGCGTTTTGTAACGATTCTCCTGAACTAACATGTTAAATAAACAACTCGATAAACATTGTAAACAAAAAACCGCAAAATGTAGAATCGATATTAACAAAAAGCGTAAACACAGCATCGATCAACCACAAAAACAACACCGCATCATATGAAATTCGGTGTATAAAAGTCGTCGCAAAAACCTCGACGACACGCAGTTCTTCCGAGACATTCCGCTGACAAGAGCCAGACTCCGACAGCAGAAGCACTTCTCGAATACGTCCACCGCTGTTAACCCACAGCATTCTAGACATCGCTCCGTCGACTTGTGGATACGCGTAGTCGACATCCTCGATACCGCTCCATTGACGGAACTAATACGCGACGTCGACACGGCATCCTGAACGATCTATCGTCAGTCAAGACACGACTAGGATATCAACGTCGTGGAGGCGCCTACGTGCAATCTCCAAAATGTTACCTGAGTCTCGCCATCGCAACGTACTCAAGCGCGATACCGTCCTCGATGCATTGCTTCTTTCGAAAAGTCCGCTGTAATTGAGTCGTAACGTCGCGATCCAAGCTACGCGTACCGATTTCCTGGTTGCAGTAATGCAACCGCTTCGTTGCAGTCGCTAGCATACACGTCTGCATTTTAATTCGTAACGACTCTTGCGAGCTCAACGCACCGAGCACAAGAAAAATCGTCAACAACCGCACCGTAGCAATTTAATCTCTCCTAAGCGCGATTTAAAGTAGACAGACATAAACACTTCACCGAGCGCACGAGAGACCAACGACGTGACGCCATACCGACCGCGTTCCGCGGGCCGCACCCGACTCCAAAGCTATTACTAACTGTTAGCGGCGAATACAAATCGACTCGCACGAGCAAAAACCCGACCACACAACAACGACGTCGAAGAGACTTGTAAATACTTCTGTACATAGCATTTCCATATAGAATAGATCTTATTTCTTAATTCAGAACGCAACCGCGTTACAAATTGGCGCCCGAACAGTAGAAAAAATAATAAGAGGGAAAAGGAAGGCAGAATAAAATAAAATATTAAAAATGAAACAGTGGATTTATACGTTGTCCAAAGATGAGATAACAAAACGAATGGCAGAACTAGGGCTGTCCACGGAGGGCACCCTAGACGAACTGAGGGGGAGACTCAGCAAATACGTGACGGATAACCTACAATCATTTCCAAATAGAAACGAGGAAGAAGGTGCAAATCACGATTCAAGCTCAATACGAAGCGTCGAACAGGTTAATGTCGCAAAGACAATTAACCAGATGCGCCAATGAGGTTGTCAGTTCGACGGCAAAGACCCCGTATCGTTTTTAGAGTGCATTGAAGAGCTGCAAAATAGCTATGGTTACATCGAGGAACAAATGTTGCAGGGATTGCCAGAACTACTAAAAGATAATAATCTCATTAAGGTAGCGAGCTCTGTGGCATATTGCCTGCAAGGTTCGTTTTGCTGTTGGTTTCGTCGTTGTATCTCCTGTTTTAATTGGATTCTGTGGCGGTACGGAAAAAACTCCATTGGTACCGTAACAACAAGAGGTCATGGACCGAATGGAATGATTTCCTAAATGCATTCCGAGAGCAATTTTTTCCGTACCGCCACAGAGTCCAATTAAAACAGAAGAAACAACGACGAAACCAACAGCACAACGAACCTTGCAGGCAATATGCCACAGAGCTCGCTACCTTAATGAGACGTGCAGGAATGTTTTCGCGCCATAATCAAATCGAGCAAATATACGAAAATATGTTGCTGGATCAAGCTGCATGTACGGAGAGAGAACGTCTATACACTATGCGAGTTGAGCACATAAGCAGCAGGAATCGAAGACATTGAACGGCAATGGAAGGCTTTCAGAAAGGACACAAGACCAATATCGCAGACACCAGCAACCGCTACCATTTACAACGCCGCCAAATGCAGCTGGCGTTGCAAGCAGCGCGTGCACACGAGAAGATTCTGCCGAAGATCACAAAGGAAATTTTGCTCCAAATGTGGGAAGGATGGAGTCCTTACCAAGGAATGCCATCCACAATCGGGAAACTACGCAAGGGCTGAGGAATAGGACATTCCTCGGTCACACAAACGCCCTGCATTAGATACACCCTAAGATCGCATATACAAGTATCAGTATATGAAAAGAAATTTGAGGTACTACTCGACTCAGGATCAGAGGTTTCCTGCATAAATCAGAAAACGGTAAAATTGTTTGGAAATAGACAGCAAAACCGGCAAGGGAATACAAAGACAGTTTAGCTAGCGGACGGAGACAAAAATAACAAGTAGCCTGTACTTGCCGATAAAAATAAATGTTAAACAATATTGGCATAGGTTTAATATAATACCGATGCTAGAAAGCCCAATGGCGTGGGCTTAGGGGCAAAGCTAAAAATACCAATTCCGCCACCAAGAGGACAATCGCAAAACAGTTGGAAACTTGTATCATCTCAGAAGGCATGCAACCAAGATCAGAGAAGGAAAACTTGCGCCTGGAGAAATATCTACGAGATGAATTTTCAAAATTCTAAAAAATAAGAGGCCCAACAGAGATGATACAACACAAAATCAAGGTAAAACCCGGCACTGAACCTATTAAGCAAAGATATAGGCCAAGGAATCCCGCGACACAGGGATTCCATCATCGACAAAGAGGTCGAAGAAATGGAAAAAGACGGAATAATAGAAAACTCTCAAAATACCTGGAGCTCCCCAATAGTCTTAGCGAGGAAAAAAGACAGAAAACACAGATTCTGTGTGGACTTCAGACGAAGCAACGAGGTCACCGAGTGAGACGCATATCCTCTACATCAAATAAGGGCAACACTAAATAAATTACGGGGAGCTACATATCTTACGACACTCGATCTGAAAACAGGTTATTGGCAAGTTCCGCTAACACTCGAAAGCCGCCCAATCACCGCATTCACCGTGCCCGGCTGAGGGCTAAAACAATTTAAGGTCATGCCCTTCGGCCTCCATTTCGCATCAGCAACATTTTAACGTCTGTTAGATACCGTAATTGGATCAGAGCTGGAAGAACATGTCCAAGTATATCTCGACAATATTATCGTCGCAACAAAGACATTCAATCAACATTTACGAATATTAGGAGAAGTATTCAAGCGACTAAGAAGAGCAAAACTAAAGCTAAACAGTGAAAAGTGCTACTTTTGCCGGCCGAACTTGAAATATTTGGGGCACGTTATCGGCAAAGAAAGGTATACGAACCGATCCAGAGAAAACAAACGCGGTGAAGGATTGGCCAACGCCAAGAAATGTAAAACATATTAAACAATTCCTTGGTATGGCGTCGTGATATAGAAGATTCATCGTTCTCCAAAATAGCCGCACCGCTTACGAATATCACGAAGAAAAAGGTAAAATAGCAATGGGATACGGAAGAAGAGAATGTCTTCCATAAGTTAAAAAAAAACACTTATCTCTGCACCGATTCTCGCATGTCCAGATTTTACATTAAAGTTACGTTACAAACCAATACAAGTAAACATGGCCTCGAAGCAGTTCTCACGCAAAACTTCAAAGAAGGTGAGTGAGTGATTACGTACGCGAGTCGGACACTTAATTGTGAAAAGAATTATACCGTAACAGAATTAGAATGTCTTGTAGTAGTTTGGGCCATCCGTAAAATGAGATGCTATCTTGAAGGATATAACTTCACAGTTCTAACAGACCACCAGTCCTTGGCTGCAGAAACTAGAATCATCTTCAGAACGGTTAGGAAAATGGAAATTCGAGCTTCAACAATATACATTCGACATACGATACAGAAAAGGAAGTTCGAAAATCGCTGACGCATTGTCGCGGCAGCCAGAATCGCCATGATAAATGCCGAAATAAAGCACCGCATGTATGAAGAAACCGAGAAACAGTCACAAAAAGCGCCAGACTACGAAATACGATACGGGATACTATATCGACACAATCTCCACAGTTTGAATTTCAAAGAGGTGAACAAAGAACAATGGAAAAGATGTGCACCGTAAAAATAACGGACATCCTACGAACGTATCATGACGAACCGACGGCAGGCCATCTCGGAATCGCTAAAATAATAAGTCGAATAGGGCGATTATACAGGGTGTCTTAAAAATATGGGAACCCCTGAATATCTTTTTATAGTGAGTTTTTTTTTATAAAACTTTCAAAACAAAAATTGTAGGATTTCAAAAGCTAAATTTGATAGTGACCTTAAAATTGACCTTAAGTTTGTCCTTGAAAGTTGTCCATTCTAAGGTCAACTTTATTTTTTTAAATGGAATATGCATATTTTCATGACGGATTCGGAATCTACGCCAAAAACTGAGAAACTTTTGTCTGAAATATTTTTTTCAGAAAATGCTCTCTTTGACCTTAAAGTGACCTTCAAACTTCACGATTTTTTTTAAATATGGGAACAATGCCATCAGCGGTCGCGCAATAGCGGATGCTTTGACTTCGAAACGACCCCCGATGGTCATCCTGACCCAAGCGTTAAGGTTCCCATTAAAAAAATATTAATTAATTAAAAATAATAATTAACTAAAAAAATCCCATTAAAAATATGGAAACCCCTGATATCTTTTTATAGTGAGGTTTTTCGATAAAACTTTCAAAACAAAAGTTGTAAGAAGTTGTAAGAAGTTGAATCTGATGGTGACCTTAAAATTGACTTTGAAGGTAATTTCGAGGTCAGCTTAATTTTTTTTTAATGGGAACCCTGACCCTTGGGTCAGGATGACCATCGGGGGTCATTTCGAAATCAAAGCATCCGCTATTACGCAACCACTGATGGCATTGATCCCATATTTTTAAGAAAAACCGTGAAGTTTGAAGGCCATTTTAAGGTCAAAAGGAGCATTTTCTGAAAAAATGTTTCAGACAAAAGCTTCTCAGTTTTCGGCGTAGATTCCGAATGAAAATATGCATGTTCCATTTGAAAAAATAAAGTTGACTTTGAAATGGCCTTCAAGGTCAAACTTAAGATTAATTTTAAGATCACTATCAGATTCAGCTTTTGAAATCCTACAACTTTTGTTTTGAAAGTTTTATCGAAAAACCTCATTATAAAAAAATATTCATACGTTCCCATATTTTTAAGACACTCTGTATTATTGGCCCGGTACGTCCAAAGATATAAGTCTGTGACGATGCCTTACACGCATCGTCCCTAAAAACAGCCGACACAACATCCGTCGGCTGTAAACGGCGCTAAGCGCCAAACAAATAAAACCAAACATAAACATGCGCCACGCCTAGCATAAGACACGGAACGTCAACAACGACGTCAAATGTAACGAGACGGTATATAAACCGTGGCCGAGAAATAAGCGGAGAGACCGATCCGGACCGCCGACCGAACTCGATGCTTCAGAGCGGAGAGCAAGGTATCCGACCGTATCGTTTCTACTTTCCCGTCAACTTCCGAAACCGCACAGACGAAACCGACATCTGGAGATTGTGTGTTCGCTATCTCCGTCAAGCGCTCTTGACACCGACTTTGCCTTCCTATCAGGATCCAACGACCGGCATACGAGTTCGTGTGTTCGCGAACCCGATCGAGCCTTCTCGGTACCGATCGTATCCCGACTCCACGTGCAAGTTTCCGAGCCAGTGTGTTCGCTGCGCCCGATCGAACGTTGTCGATACTTGCCTGATTCGTCGCGGCGATACGCGAGCCGCCCGATATATCGCGCTGCGTGCTGCGACACGCAAATACTACGATTACCGCCGGGCCCCCGCGGCCATCAATCTGTCCGCGATTCACGGATTCCGCGCGACTTGTCTCTCGCGACTTGCCGTCTTCGTGCTATTCGCCCAGCCTACCGAATCGCGAGACCCAGCCGAGCGAAACCGAGACCCGATCACTGCTGCCGCCTCGCGCCGAAATACACGCGGTTCACATCGTTGTTCTGTATACTAAACATCAAATAAAGTGTTATTTGTTATTACTTGCTGGTGTCAATCACGCAACGATCCCTGACTCCGACGAGCGATATTCCCGGCGATATGACCAACAACCGATACGAGACGTGCGGTTGTTACAAGTCGGTACGTACAAAAATGTAAAAACTGTCTGACACATAAATGATCGCAAACTCAAGCGGCAGAGAAAATGCACGCGACCAATGTACAACAAGCATGGAATCAAGTCTTTATAGATCTGATTGGATCACTGCCACGATCCAGCAAAAGATACACATAGGTGCAGGACAGATACACCAAGTGGCTTGAAATTTAACCGCTAAGAAAGGCAACCGCAACGGCAGAATCGCAGGCAACACTAGAAGAAATTGTTTACAGACACGATTGTTCTAACACCCTTGTCTCCGATAACGAATCACAATTTAAAGGAGATATGAAGAAAATGACGCAAGCACTAGGAATAAAGCGACTAACGCCAGTATGGACATCACAATGTAATCCAGTGGAATGTGCAAACCGTATACTTAAAACAATGATTGCACAATATGGGAGATAACTACCGTAATTGGGACGTACATTTGAGTCAAATCAAATTTGTATTCAATACCGCAAGAAACGATAGCATCGGGTTCACCCGTCTACCTAAGCACAGGGAGAGAGCTAGCAGGGCCGAACGTGCTAGAGAGAAAACCGCAAAGCTCTCAAACACCAAACGAGCTCAGGTAAAAATTAGAGGCAGCCTACGAGCTCATACGCATTAACATGGCCAGAACATTCTAAAAACAGGAAAAATATCATAAACTAAGAAGAAAGGAATGGAAACCTAAAATCGGAGACATAGTATAAAAGAGAAACCACATATTCTCCAATAAGGAAAAAGCCATAAACGTGAAATTGGCATCTAAATACATAGGGCTTATGATCGTGTAACGGTTTATTTTGCCGGTTATCGTCGATTTACAAGACGAAAACAAGAAATGGTTTCGGCAAGTACACGTTTACGACATAAAAATCAATAATACCTATAGCAAACAGAACGAACAACAGATAAAAGAGGTATAACGAAATAGGGATATCGCACGAATATAAAAGGAGAATAATTCCAGCTATGAGAGCAGTTAAAGACATAGAGAACTTCTACGTCGACGACACAGTAGAGACGCTACTTACAACTTGGAGCGAGACAGAGGCCCAGGCTCTTTAGGACAGCGTCTCTGCCGCTAAAGCCCCAAGAAAAAACAGAAGAAGAAGCGCAGCACAGGAAGCCATCACCTTTACCGCCAGGAAAGCGCCCATCGATGGAAATAAAAAGGAGATCGGTAATCGCGTGCACTCGCACTCCTCCATCGGCCAGGATCGCACAAAAAAAGCTGCGGATATTGATGGGCGAGGACACTACCACTAGACGGACCACACTAGAAATATCACCTCGACGGCACCACCGGATCCGACCTGTAACCTGGTTCAATAAAGACGGAGACGACTCAGCGGCCTCAGGCAATAACCAGCCGATACACAGCAAAGCTGAGATCAACCAGGCGACTTCAGCACGAATCGCCGATAACAGAGCAACGCCGTCGACAATAAAAATCATAGCGGATGAAATATCGCCACCGCTGAAAATCAAGGTTAAGCCAGCAACCAAGCGAGCACAACCGTCAACCAAACGACCGCCAATCCGCATCTACATTAGAGAAAATAAATACATCGATGTGCCGTATTATGTGGTCCACGTGTCGCGCAAGTACCGCCGATACGTGGACGGCGAATTCTGGTGATTCAGGTTCCACCCAACGGAAGAACTGAAGTTCGCCCAGAAGAGGTAACCGAACCGACTGTAACATGCCGGAGACGACTCGGCGCTCTCCGGCATTACCAATCCGACGCTAGAGATCAACCCAGCGACCTCTAGCAAAGATAGACCGACCAACGACCATCACCAGCGCCAGTCTACAGAGATGTCAGCAAAGAAAGTCCGTCATCAAAAGGAAGGACAGAAAAACGAGAAAAGGGCAATAAGGAGCAGAACGAGAGCAAGCTAGACATTCTAACTCACAGACTAGACTAGTCGACAGAGGAGCATGGAATTCAACAAGAAATTACTAGCCTGGTCGGAGAACTAGGAACCATTTCCCGGAGACGACTCGGCGTCCCCCGGGCGAACGCAGCCAACCAATACAATCACGGAAGCCAAGCAGGGGGCTTCCAAGAGGACCAATGCCGTCCGACCATCAACGACATCAACCCAAAGCCTCGGAGATGACTCGCCGACCTCCGGATTCCAACAATCGACAACTAAAGCAATCAAAACAGCCTCTAAAGCAACTGATGCAACAACGCTCCGAAGAGACAACAGCCACCAGATCGCGTAAGGCGCATACAGATCAACAGCTAACGGAACCGCAACAACGTAAACGATCTCGAACAGTAAGAATATCAAACGGACGCTATTTCGATCTATTGCATTACGCACCCTCGAAAGCAATAAGTTATTATAAATATAAATGGGGAAGTATTGCGCGTTAATTTCCACCCGTTATGCACGATTAAAAACGTCCACAAAATCAAAGTGCCCGGGGCATGCACTATGCAGAATGGAAGATAATATAACGATCCTCCCAAACTAACACATTAGATAAACAACGCGATAAACATTTTAAACAAGAAACCACAAAATGTAGAATTGATACTAACAAAAAGCGTAAACATAGCATCGATCAACCGTAAAAACAACACCATCATACAACAGCATCATACAAGATTCGGTATAGAAAAGTCGTCGCGAAAACCTCGATGAGACGCAGTTTTTCCGAGGCACTCCGCTGACAAGAGCGAGACCCTGGCAGCAGAAGCACTTCTCGAACAAATCTATCGCTGCTAATCCACAGCATTCTAGAAACCGCTCCGTCGACGCGTGGATACGCGTAGTCGACATTCTCGATACCGCTCCGTCGACGGAACTAATGCGCAACGTCGACATGGTATCCTGAACGATCTTCCGTTAGTCAAGACACGACTAGGACATCAATGTCGTGGCGGCGCCTACGCGCGATCTCCAAGACGTTACTTGAGCCTCGCCATCGCAACGTACTCGAGCGCGATACCGTCGTCATTGCGTCGCTTCCGCGTAAACGCAACTCCGTTAGTTAAATCTCGATATCGCACATATGCGATCGAGAAGTTCGCCGTAATTGAGTCGCAACGTCGCGACCCAAGCCACGCGTACCGATTTCCTGGTTGCAGTAATGCAATTGGAACCGCTTCGTTGCACCTGCTAGCATTCGCGTCTGCAACTTTAATTCGTAACTCTTACGAGCTCAACCCACCGAGCATAAGAAAAATCGTTAACAACCGCATCGTAGCGATTTAGGCTACGTTCGTTTTGGATGCTCACGCGCTGTAAGCGCTCACGCTAATAAACGCTATTTTTATTCGTTCGGTTTAGTTTGTAAGCGCTGACGTGAAAACAATAAAGTCGTTCGCTTTGGATGCGTTAGCAGATATAAACGTTTGAAAATGGAGGACAGAACAACATTAGTTGCAACATTATTCGCTGAAACCTCAATTATATTAGATTTTTTGGACTACAAAGAATATGTAAATTTTGACGATGAATTAGAAAATTTAATTCTAACTTTTCCTCATATAAAAAGGCCGATATGTCGATTACAAAATCATGTTGAAGAGGTAATACCGACATACGACAACAAAGAATTTCAATATCATTTCAGGCATGTATAATGTTTTTAGTGGATACAATTTTAAGTAAATACTTTCTTTGCTCTTTACATTTTCAGATTAAATTATATATATAGTATATTTATAGTACAACTATTTGATGTTCTAAAATTACGCATTAATTGTAGGATGCAGCGATCTACATTTAATTATATTTTACATGTGTATATCATAACACCATTATTATTATTAAGGTGAAAGTCAGGACATAAACAAATCTCTGATCTCTCAAATCTGAAAAATAATTTCTTATTTGCATATGGAAAATGGCTATACCTGATTCATATCGGTATGTAAATATATTTGATACATATATTCATATATATATATATATATATATATATATATATATATATATATATACATATATAAGGTGCGGCGCCAAAATCCGGACAAATTATACATTTTTTCCAAACATATTTTTTATTGCAAAAACGAAAAGGTTTACAAAATTTTTTTAACTACATTGTTTGTAAAGCCATAAAGAACACATTTACTCAATATATCCCCCGCTTGCTTGAATGACCGCCTCCATTCTCGGTCTGAAGCGTGCGCAAGCGCGCTTTAATGTGTCACGGTCCATATCGATGAATGCCGTTTCAATAGCGGCTCTCAGTGATGCGACGTTTGGATGTCTGGACTTGTTCGTGATCATTTCAACTACGCTCCATACATAGAAGTCCAAAGGATTCAAATCTGGGCTGTTGGGAGGCCAGAATTCTTTCGACCAAAACATGTCGACGTTGTCCGACAATCAATTTTGCACCAAATGACTTATGTGGGCGTACCGTCCTGCTGGAAAACATACGGCTTTCCAGACGACACAGTTTCCATCCACGGCTTCACTACATTTGTCAGAATACGCAAATAAACTTCTTTTGTGACATTTTCCCCTTTGTTAAAGAAATGCGGTGGCATGACATCAACCTCACTGGATACAACACCTAGCACGTGAACATTCGCCGGAAATTTCGTTCTTGCAACAATGGGGACATCTTCAGGGTCGTGGGCGAGTCAGCGGTCATTCCTTCGATTGATTTTCGCATCCACAGTAAAAATTTTCTCATCAGAAAAAAACCTGAGTCGTCTGGCAGCATTGTTTCTTAAAGAACACAAAAGGTTGCAGCGTTCAACTCGCTTTGTCCTGGCGGCTTCGGAAAACATTTGTCTCACTTTAATTGTGTAAGACTTGTAGCGGAGGTCCTCCTCGACGATTCGACGCATAGTTTTCTCGCTCACACCAACAACCGATGACAATTTTCAGATCGACTGCCCTGGATCCTCAAAAATCAGCTCCTGAGCCCGTTCAATGATGTCGGGCGTCCTGATAACGCGCTCCTTCGAGTGGGTCTTCCTCGCCGGTGTTGCAAAACCTTCGTTGGACTTCTTCGACTCATTGTACTTTACGATGACATCATACACAGTCGATCTCGGGTATCCGAAGAACCGAATGATTTCTGTCGCCGAGCGCCCAGCGCGAACACTTTCGATAATCGCGGCTCTTCGGTTATACTCCGCACTTGGTTTTAACATTGCGACTGTTTCGAGGTTATGATAGTTTAGTACATGCGTCAAGCTATTTGAACGCTAATCGCGATATCTACCAGTGGTATAGAACGGCGAGAATTTCAAATTGAATTTTGTCCGGATTTTGGCGCCACATTCTATATTGGGAGTGTGCATTAATTTTAAGGGATTTTTTGGTAAAGATACAGCTTTATTATGAAGAAATGGTTACAAATTAATCATTTAAAATATTGTCCATCGCTAACCACTACTTTCTCCCATTTTTCAGGTAATAGGTGGATTCCACGTCGAAATAATGACACATCTTTCGAAACTATCTACGAATCGACTCATTTTTTGGTATCCTCATAAGAATGGAAGCACTGCTCAGACAGGCCATGAGTCATCGATCGAAATAGGTGGTAATCGGAAAGAGCAATATCTGGAGAATATGGCGGATGTGTTAAGACATTCCAGGTAAGCACTTTTAACGTTTCCTTGACCGGTTTCGCAACATGTGGCCGAACATTGTCGTGCTGGAAAATCACTTTGTCGTGTCTTATCGCGCAATCTGGCCATTTTTGCTTCAATACTCGGCTCAATTGTATCAATTGTTGTTGGTAGTATTCCCCAGTGATGGTTTCGTTGGGTTGGAGTAGCTTATAATGTACTACACCCAGGTGATCCCACCAAATACAGAACATGAGTTTGGCGCCATGAATATTCGGCTTTGCCGTCGATGTTGATGGTTCGCCTGGCCTGCACCATGATTTTTTGCGCTTTGGATTATCGTAGGGTATCCATTTTTCATCACTCGTCACGATACGATGCAAGCAACTTTTCTTCTGTGTCTTTGAAGCAACAATTTACAGGTCATTTTGCGCCTTTCGACGTCCCTCGGCTTCAACTCGTACGGCATCCAATTTCCATGCTTTTGAATCATTTCAATGGCCTTCAAACATCTGGAAATCGTTGTTCGGTTAACATTTAATGATTTTGCAAGTTCTTCTTGCATTTGACTCGAGTCTTGATCGAATAAAGCTTCCACTTCCTCATCTTCAAACTTTTTCGGCTGGCCTGGATGTTCCTTGTCTTCCGTGTCAAAATCACCTTTTTTATAGCTTTTTTATCGAAACTAGTACTGACATGTTGAAATCGATTGAGTATAATCACCATAAGCTTCCGACAGGGAAGATTCGTTGACTTTCAGCAGCACTTTTCTTCAAATGGAAGTAAAAAAGCAAAGCTTCCCGCAAATTGCGTTTTGTTGGCACAAAATTCAACATATTCAATGTTCAAAAAAACAATGTTGTTTACACTTCGGTAAAATGACACATACTGAAAACTAAAGCCACATGATGGTGCTTTGACATGAAGGTAGCAACAATATGGCCCGATGCGATATAATATTAGTTACACCATCTCTTGAAAATCCTTTAAAATTAATGCACACTCCCAATACATTTTTTTTTCAGTATCCAACATCACCTTAATATATATTATATTTTTAAATGTTATGTAATTTAAAAATGTTCAAATGTTCAAATGTTTTTATTTAATATAAAAAATGCTAATACATAATAATAATTATATAACGAATGTTAAATAAAACGCACATTTTTCAATAAAGTTTATTTTAATATATTCGTTACACATTTCTCATTGCAAGTTTTTCATATATTAAGTCTCTTTTTCTAACAGCAACAATATTAGCAACGTCACTATAGCTATCTATATGTTCATCAATAATTTATTCATTTACATTTAATTCTATTATAAGTTCATCATCTCGCATCAAGCAAATGTTATGTAACACGCAACAAGCTATAATATGCTTTGAAATAAAACTTCAAAACTTATTTGCTTCATAGCTAGTGTTGTTAGAAGACTTTGAAATCTTCCTTTCAACAGGTCAAAAGCTCTTTCGATGACAATTCTCGCTGATGCATGGCAAAATTTATAATTATGTTGACGTTCTGTCAAGTGTCCGTTATCCCTATACGGTATTAATCAATTTTCGTGTAGTTTATAGGCAGTCCCCAATTAAATGACAATCTTCAGGAAACTTATTTGCATCTCCTAAGTACATTTGAACCTCCGGTATACAAAATACTCTCTGATCGGAACCAATATGTCCAACATAACAATGTGTAAATTGACCTTTATGATCACATACAATCTAAAAATAAACATACAAATCAATAAATATTCAAATCGTACAAATATCCTATTTCATAGAAGCGCTTCAAGTAAACAGGCATATTAAATAAATAATTAGAAATGGCTGCTTGAGTAATATTCAATGTTTCTGCAAGTTGATTTTGGTTTGACATGTATCTTCATCAACCAATGCTTGCAGTTCTATATCTTCGAATTTTTTGTGCTGGCCTAGACGTTCTTTATCATTCGTGTCAAAATCACCAAATTTGAATCGTCGAAACTATCCCTTGCAAGTTGTTTCCGATAGAGCAAGTTGCTTTATAATAATCACTCAATATTAACTGATATGTATAGTACATACAAATTAGCGTCTTACTTAATTGAACTGAATAATGGCTTTTCGGTTAATGTAAGACTCTGGGTTGCGTTTAGACAAGAAGACAAGAAAATAGACAAGAAGGTCAAGTATGTCTGATTTTTTGTAATAAATTTCAGAATATAACCGAATAGTCCAATATAAGAAACGTATTTCTTAGGCACTATTCTCTCATTGGATAATTTTTCGGTTACGTTGCCAACAAAAAGTCGAACAACCTTTATGTCTATAATTGTACAGGAAATCTAAGGTGCTTTCTAAGATAATCTAATGTGCTTTTGTCGCAATGCAATTATATATCATTAATATATATATCCCATTTATCGTTTGCTCACTTTCAACTCTGATCTTATTTGTCACTTCTGCCATAACGTGTTGTTTTGTTAAATTCCAGATTTTCTCCAACTTTATCTTTTTTGCTCTATGTTTTGCTACGCGTTCACTTATTTTTTACATAGTTTTAAGATCGTTTCTATACAATATAATTTTCATCATGCATATATGCAATATAAAACTTAATAAAACTATGTTTAGTTCCTTTCCAGTTTTTACGCAGTTTCGATACAACTATGAAGTATAGTAATACTAGACAGTAACTGATTAGGTGTCTAGTAAAACTGCATAGATTTCTACTAGGGTATTGCCTGCACCAATCTTAATTAAACTTGGTGCAAATTACGCGCGCGCTAAACATTATATAAGGAAACTTTCATCAGATGTTCGATTATAGTTTTCGTGCTTAAAATATTTGACTCGGAAGATCAATCAATCTAGAAATTCCCAGCTTACGCGGTTGCGTTGTTTTGTTCGATACATACTCGGCGTCATACCGCGACTGCGGCGCTTAATTACATGTATGCCAACTGACCTCTGTTATAGAAAAATAATTATTCTTTTGGTTACAAATATGTATTATATCTGATATAGAGAACTAACAAGAATCGGGATGCTTTCTTCACGTGAGTAACTTTGTTTTTTACGATCTGAAATAAATAATAGATGAAAAATAAACGGGATGCAAAAGAATAAAATAATAATGCTTTTTTTAAAAACATCCCGTTTATTTTTCATAAATTATTTATTGCAGATCGTAAAAGACAAGGATACTCACGTGAAGAAAGCATCCCGTTTCTTGTTAGTTCTCCACATCAGATATAATTAGGGTTACCAACCTTCCGGTTTTGACCCGGATTGCCAAGTTTTTAGTAGTCTTGTCCGGCGCCCGGTTAACAAGTCAAACCGGACATCATACAGAGTATCTTAAAAATATGGGAACCCCTGAATATTTTTTTATAGTGAAGTTTTTCGATAAAATTTTCAAAACAAAAGTTGTAGGATTTCAAAAGCTAAACCTGATGCTAACCTTAAAATTGACCTTAAGTTTAACCTTGAAGGCCATTTCAAAGTCAACTTTATTTTTTCAAATGGAACATGTATATTTTCATGACAGATTCGGAATCTACGCCAAAAACTGAGAAGCTTTACGGTCAGATGAACGGCGATGAAGGAGGTGGAGGTGAAGAGTCGCACAATGCGGCTCTTCACCTCCTGTTTGAGGACCGGGGTGTTCCCCAACCCCTGGAAGAGGGCCAATGTGGTCCTCTTCCGAAAAGGGGGCAAGCCGGAGGACAGCCCTTCCGCTTATAGGCCGATATGCCTTTTGGACGAGGCGGGCAAACTATTCGAAAGAATAATACACGCCCGCCTCGTCCGGCACTTATCCCGGGGTAGTCCAACGCTCAGTGAAGAGCAATACGGCTTCCGGGAGGGACGATCAAGCGTGGACGCGATCTTACACGTCCGGTCTCTCTCGGTGGCCGTCGTGAGGAGAGGGGGAGTTGTGTTGGCGGTGTCCTTGGACATCGCCAACGCATTCAACTCCCTCCCTTGGGACCAGGTGGAGGCGGGTCTGGCCCATTTCATGGTCCCCCCCCCCCACCTGGTCTCAATTATTAGGGACTACTTCCGGGATAGAAGACTGGAGTTCCGTAACAAAGCGGAACTCCAGTACGGAAGGGTGGTCTACCGCGGTGTTCCTCAGGGGTCCGTACTAGGACCCCTATTATGGAACATCGCGTACGACCAAGTCCTCCGCCTTGCCCTCCCCCCCGGCTGCAGCCTCGTCTGCTACGCAGACGACACGATGGTGCTGGCCGGGGGCAGGGGCTGGCGGAGCGCCCTGGAGAAGGGACGACTGGCGGTAGACCAGATGGTAGGCTCCCTGAATAGGATGGGCCTCAAGGTGGCTCCCCTCAAGTCTGAACATATGTTCATTCATGATGGATCGAGGAGAAGGGGACCACCTGGGGCCCGAGTCCGGATCGACGGTGTCTCCGTGAAGACGGGTCCCACAATCAAATATTTGGGACTCGTCTTGGATGGTAAATGGAGGTTTCAGAAGCACTTTGAGCTTCTGGCCCCCAAGTTGGGCAGGGTGGCCAATATGTTGGGTGGCCTCCTGCCCAATCTCGGCGGCCCTAAAAGGAAGGCAAGGCGGCTGTATGCCGGCGTCGTCCAGTCCATGGTCCTATATGGGGCCCCGGTCTGGGCGAGTGCGATGGCGACCAACCAGCGCATAATTGCGCTGGCTCACCGCGCTCAGCGGTGGGTCGCCATTCGCCTCGCCCGGGCCTATAGGACGACGTCGCATATGGCCGCCACGGCCCTGGCCGGTCTCCCCCCGCTGGAGCTCCTTGCACAAATGCACGCCGAAACCTATCGGCGTGTCAAGGAGCTCCGTGCCGGAGGAGACCTCGAACATTTGGCCAGGGCCATAGGCATAGCAAAAGTGCAGGCCCGTCAACGCCTCCTCCTAAGATGGAGCATCCACCTGGAGGAGGCGACGGGCCACTCGGGAACGAGGGTCGCCGAGGCCATCCGGCCCTGTCTACAAGAATGGGTAGACAAAGTCCGCGAAGAGCTGTCCTTCCGGACGACGCAGGTACTCACCGGACATGGATGCTTCGGTGAGTACCTGCACAGGATTGGTAGCACAGGGAGCCTAACTCCCGCTGCCACCACTGTGGCGCTGAGGTGGATTCGACGCAACACACCCTGGAGGAATGCTCCTCCTGGGATGTGGAGCGCCGGGTCCTGATTGACGTGGTGAGAGCGGACCTCTCTCCCCCGGCCCTCATAAGGGCCATGCTTGGGGGAGACGAGGGCTGGTCTGCCGTCACCTCCTTCTGTGACGCAGTCGTGTCACAGAAGGAGGAGTCGGAAAGGGTGAGGCGGGGTGAAACCGCCGCCCCCCGGGATGGGGCGAGGCGCCGCAGAAGGAGAGCGGCGCCTCGCCTGCCCGCGCATCAGCGCGAGGTCGAGGGGCGGCGCACTCGCGGGCGGGGAGGGGACGCCACCGCTGGCGTTCCCTCCCCCGGGGTACCTGCGCGTGCGCCGCAGCCCCCTACAATGCCGCCGGGCCCTCCTGATCAACAGAGGGCCCGGCGAGGGGGAGACAGGAGGCGCCTGGTCGGGCGGGGGAGACGCGCAGCAAGGCGCGAATCCCCCCCGTGACAAGAAGTCAGACCAGGCGCCTCCGGGAGAGGGGCAGGGCGGCCGGTTCGCAGGGGCGGACTCTTCGGCCGCCCACCCCCCTCCCAGTGCTAGGTGGCTTCTGACCGAGAGGGGCGGAGGGGAACTCTTAGACCCCCCGCCCCAACAATCTCGGTCGGGAGCATGGGGGCGGGCCGTGTCCGGACGGGATCGGACCCGGCCACTAGCGCCCCCAACAGGTGAGGTGTGACCGGACGGGGGGGCTCACGTCCGGTCATGGAGGATAGGAACAGCAGGCCGGGAGGGAATTATCCCTCCTGGTCCGGGAAGGGGGCGGGGTTTAGGTTTTTTTTCCCCGCCCCGCGGCTGAGGGCGTCCCGGAAGTAATGCGCAAGCGGTTCCCGGGACGCCCTCGCAACAGCCGCCTGGCAGAGGTTTTAGTAGGTAGGCCCCCTCCGGCCGTTAGTTTCGGAGAGGGAGAGTCCC
>NW_022639488.1:493687-493938 GCF_010583005.1 Odontomachus brunneus | reverse complement strand
GCGCCTCCGGGAGAGGGGCAGGGCGGCCGGTTCGCAGGGGCGGACTCTTCGGCCGCCCACCCCCCTCCCAGTGCTAGGTGGCTTCTGACCGAGAGGGGCGGAGGGGAACTCTTAGACCCCCCGCCCCAACAATCTCGGTCGGGAGCATGGGGGCGGGCCGTGTCCGGACGGGATCGGACCCGGCCACTAGCGCCCCCAACAGGTGAGGTGTGACCGGACGGGGGGGCTCACGTCCGGTCATGGAGGATAGG
>NW_022639488.1:490845-493677 GCF_010583005.1 Odontomachus brunneus | reverse complement strand
AAAAAAAAAAAAAAAAAAAAAAAAAGCTAAAGCAAGTCTAGAAAATATTTTGTGATTTAAAAAATAATTCTATTTCTCATATTATCACAACTAATGAACCTAATTCTTCTATTGCATTTTCTTCAGATTGAGCAGATATTTTTTATTCCATACCTTTTTCTGTTGCATGTAATGCTAGTAATCATGGCAATAAGAAAATGTTTCCTTGCCAGATATTTTACACCTAAAAAAGGCATTCAAAATAAATTTATTGCATTTTATGAGGATTCTAACGAAACAACAATTGCAATTTCTGAAAAAATTATAGACATTTTAATTGAATCTAGTTTATCAGCAAAGAACATAATTTCATTTTCAGCTGATAATGCTTCAGTAAATTTTGGTAAACATCATTCAGTATACAAACTTTTAAAAGATAAACATAATCCTGATCTTATAGCAGCTAACTGTTTATGTCATGTTTTAAATAACAGTATTAGACAAGCAAACAAAAAACTGCCGTATGATGTTGAAAATTTAGTCATTAAGATTTACAATGAATTTTCTGTGAGTGCACACAATATTGAACAACTGAAAGACTGTTTTAAATTTGTAAATCTCGAATATGTAAATGTTCTTCGTCATGTTCCAATAAGATGGCTTTCTTTGTATCCAGCTGTGAATAAATTACTAAAGTGCTGGCCAGCGATTAAAACTTATTTTTCCCAACAAAATGATGATGTCCACGTAATTTTGAAATTTATAGGTAATCGAACAAATGAATCGACTGAAAATATTTCTTCATGTCTTACTCTTCCAGAGTGTTACTTATATTTTATTTATAATATAATGAATTCATTCCATGCTTTGATTGCTAAACTTGAAAGTAATACAATTTCTATTATTGACTTTCATAATACTCTTTGCTACTTTAGAGATAGTCTAAAAAACCGAGTCAGTGAAAAATTTTTTGGATTCAAAGTCAATCAAGCTTTACCAAATATGACACAGGATGAAAGAAATTTGTTTGAACAAAATGCTATCAACTTTTTATCTTTATGCAGTTCTTATCTTGAAAAGTGATATAATTTTAAAGATAGCCTGTTTCAATATTTTTCAAATCTTTATCCCTCAAAACTAAATTCATTTCAAAATATCATAAGAATAGCAGAAGTTCTTAAATTACAATTTAATAGAGATCAGTTATATGAAGAATATACAATATTAAAAAGGTAATGTTCATCATATTGATAAAAATTTACCAGTTGATCAACAATGGATAGATGTTTTTAAGAAATGTAATTTTACCACTAATAACTTATTAAAAATTATTCAAACTGTATTTTCAATACCAACAAGTAATGTTTTCCCAAAAAGAGTATTCAGCTTAATGGAACAAGTATAGACAAGACAAAGAAACAAAATGGAAGTTGAATTGGTCAAAACTTACTTACTGTAGTTATTTACTGTAATTAATTTTAATATGACATGCAGTGAATTCGTAAATTATGCTAAATCTAAGCCCAAGCTATTAAAAGCAGTAAGAAGTTTGGAGAAATACAATTTTAATTAATATAATGATTTTTTAATGAGCTTATTTATAATTCTAGAATTATAACACATTTTGTTTTTCTCATTAAAATACTTTTTTCTTATTTAACACACGTAACGTTTCCTTATATATATATATTGTTGCACTCGCGAGTCGAGAACGTCGCACTCGCGGACGCGGAGGAAATAAACAACTCGTTATAGAAAAGAAAAGAACTTTAATGTGAAAACTAGATTCTCGACAGAGTCACACGTCTGGCTCGCGCGCTAGCCGTTTCACAACTCTCTCTCTCAGCTGTTGTTTGTCAACCGCTCCATGACAACCGTACTCCGGCTCAGGACTCGCATGCATCCTGAACGCCGTGAATGTTGCGCATGCAACACTGCTCCCCCTCTCCAAAGAGGTTGTCGTCCCGACAATTCTACTGGTTCGTTTGGCTCTTCCTTTGTTAGCTTCTTCTTATCTAAAATGATTTCCAGGGTTTCCCTGACGACTTCTTGCTCTACCCTGAACTGCTGTTACAGGTTACCGAGAGTCGCTCAGATCCCAATCATCCTTTTGATAAGCACCGAACTCTTCAGCCTCACAAACGCGTCTTCGGACTAGGGTGGGGAATCTTTTGTGGACCCAACGCTCTCATCAGAGAGCAACCCAGGTCCCCACCTTGGCATTCGCCCTGATCAAATATCAGCCCCGTGGAAAAAACCACGAATCAAAAACCACGGGAAAGGTGGTCTTCTTCAAAAAAAAAAAAAACAACTTCTCACTTCTCATTTTCGTATTTTCTTCAATAAACTTTCCTTTAACAAAACAAACGAACAAGAAAGAGTGTAACTTTCATAAAGAAAACATTATCCAATATAAACCCCACAGGATGTCTTTATTCTAATTCCTTATTCTTTCTTTAAAAGTAGCTAATCTATCTGCATGTACAATTTTTTTATAATGTTTTGACGTCTTTTGAATAGAATAAACCACATCACTTAATTTCCTAACAACTTTATAAGGACCTTCCCAATTACTCTGAAGTTTAGGAGCCTTGCCCTTAACACGACGTGGATTAAACAACCACACTTTTCCTCCTATAGCAAAATTAATATCCCTAGCCTTTTTATCATAAGCAGATTTAACCTTCTCAGACTAAATTGAAAGAAAATTCCGAGCCGTCCTATAAACCAAATCTAATCCTTTCCTTAATTTAGAAACAAAAGACTCCTCCGAAGAAAACTCATTTTCTTCATCAAAAACCTTTCCTCGAAGAAGATTTAAAGGAATACGAAGATTTCGAGCAAAATAAAGTT
>NW_022639488.1:488862-490835 GCF_010583005.1 Odontomachus brunneus | reverse complement strand
TTATGTTTTGACGTCTTTTGAATAGAATAAACCACATCACTTAATTTCCTAACAACTTTATAAGGACCTTCCCAATTACTCTGAAGTTTAGGAGCCTTGCCCTTAACACGACGTGGATTAAACAACCACACTTTTCCTCCTATAGCAAAATTAATATCCCTAGCCTTTTTATCATAAGCAGATTTAACCTTCTCAGACTTAATTGAAAGAAAATTCCGAGCCGTCCTATAAACCAAATCTAATCCTTTCCTTAATTTAGAAACAAAAGACTCCTCCGAAGAAAACTCATTTTCTTCATCAAAAACCTTTCCTCGAAGAAGATCTAAAGGAATACGAAGATTTCGAGCAAAATAAAGTTCTGCTGGTGTAAACTTCATGGTTTCAAGTTTTGAAGATCGATAAGCCAAAAGGAATAAAGGGATCCATCTATCCCAATCTCTCTGATGATCTGAAACAAACTTGGCCAAATAATTTAAGATTGTTCTTTGTTGACGTTCAACTTGTCCGTCAGAATGAGGATGCAAAGCCGTTGTCCTAGTTTTCTTTGTTCCCAACAAACGTGAAAGTTCATGAAATAATTTTGATTCAAAACATTTTCCTTGATCAGTATGAATTTCAAGAGAAACCCCATGGCGAGAAACTACTTGATCAACAAAAACTTCCGCCACTGTAGAAGCCTTAATGTTTTTAAGCGGAACAGCTTCCACCCATTTAGAGAAACAATCTACCATAACTAACAAATATTTATTTCCTTTTTGACTTAACGGAAATGGACCTAGAATATCCATTTGAACCCTATCAAATGGCGATCCTACATTAAAAATTTGAAGGAGAGATCTCCCTTTGCCAGTAGGGCCCGCTTTTGCAATACAGACCTCACAAGTTTGACACCAATCCTCAACATCCCTTTTGCAAGAAGCCCAATAAAACCCACAGCGAATTTTCGCCAAAGTTTTGTTTATTCCAAAATGGCCACCAGAGGGAGAATCGTGAGCTTCTTTTAGAATTTCATTAATTCTTGTCTTAGGAACAATAATCTGAAAAATACATTTGTTAGAAGACGTTGATTCCCATTTTCTACATAAAACTCCATTACGAACTATCATAGCATCCCATTGATTCCAATAAATTCGTGCGGAAAGACCCTCAGAAATTACCTTCTGCCAGGAAGGACGACAATTTTCTAATTTTCCACAAAGAAAAATAGAAACCACCTGATCTTTTCGTTGGTCATCTCTCCAATTTTTTTGTTTTTCTCCAAGAACAATTCGTCCAACTTTCTGAGTTTCTTCAGACACCTTTTTAATTTCAACTTTCTTACAATAATTACAAAATCAGGATTTGCATGGGCGACGAGAAAGACCGTCAGCATTACAATGATAAAAAGATTTTAACGAATCAACTATTGCTAATAACTCTCGACGTGTTACACAATAATTTCTTTCTGTTTTACTAAAAACTCGACTATAATAAGCTATGACCTTTTCTGATTTCCCTTGCACTTGTGTTAAAACTGCCCCTATTCCATGATCAGAAGCATCAATGTCTAAAATAAACGTACCTTCCTCTGTTGAAAAAACTAAGAGAGGTGAAGAGATTAGAACTTCCTTTAATTTTTCAAAAATTTCTTGAAATTGTTCTGTCCAAACAAATTTTGTCTGATTTTCCGTAAGGGAATGAAGAGGTTTAGCAATTAATGAAAATCCCTTAACAAACTTTCGATAGTAAGAACAAAATCCCAAAAAACTTCGAAGCTGTTTTTTGGTTTGAGGAACTGGCCAATCCCTAACTGCTACAATCTTTTCTGGATCAGTTGTGACTCCTTCTTTTGAAACGATGTGTCCTAAGAATTTCACCTCTCTTTTTAAAAGGACACACTTCTTCAAATTAAGACTTAAATGAGCAGCCCGAATTCGTCGAAACACCATTCTCAAGCGTTGAATCATTTCTTCAAAAGTTTGACTAAAAACAAT
>NW_022639488.1:478172-488799 GCF_010583005.1 Odontomachus brunneus | reverse complement strand
ATGGACTTTGCGATTCCTCTATAATTCCTTTTTCTAACATTTCTTTAACAATTTTTTTAACTTCCGTGCGATATTGGAAAGGAATCCGACGAGGACTCTGCTTAACTGGTTTACAATCTTCCGTCTTAATTTCATGCTCAACAATTCCGAAATTTCCTGCAACAATTTCTTCCAAAAATATATCCTGAAATTCCAATAATAGTTTAGCAAACATTTTTTTTTGTTTAAAGTTTAAATTCTCTGATTCTTTTTCAAGTAACTCCGAAAGAAAATCAGGAACTTGTGCACAATAATTTACATGCACACGTGAAACTTTTCCTTTCCAATTTTCAGACATTTGAATACCCAAAGCAGATCGCAAATTTGATTCAATTTCAGTTTTTTTCAAGAAATCTACTCCTAAAATACATGCGTCTTCAATCTTAGCAATGAACATTGGCATTGATAGCGAAAATTTACCTATTTCTACAGTAACAGTAACCTTGGAATTAATAGAAAACGTTTCCCCAATAGGATAAGACAAAAAGCTATTAACCCGTTTTCTCGGAACTCCAACCATTCTTTCACTAATAATAGAAACATCCAAACCTGTGTTAACTTTAAACATACACAACTTTCCATCAATTTTTCCCTGATAACAAAAATTCTTATCTTGAATACGCTTAAAACTGAAACTTTGTAAAGCCGAGGTCTTGTTTTCCCTTACCGAACCGACCTCGTACCTTTCGGTAAGTCCTCTTTTGAGTGTTGGTTTTCGAAAACCGGACATTCCGCACGAAGATGTTTCGTGCTTCCATATTGTCAACATTCTCTTTTTGACAAATTATTAAAAGATTTCGACGTTTTTGTTTTAAAAGAATTTTTTTCTTGAAATTTTCCATTTTGTTCAAATTCATTAATACTTCTTGAAATTTTTCTGTTTTCAAAATGAGAATTGTTATAAGGCATTTTCCACTTTTGTTTAGATTTAAAAGAAAAAGTTTCTTTAGGAAAACAATTTTCTCGAATACTGCTAATAGCTTTAGCTCTTTGTATAACGATTTTCAAAGAGTTATGATTTTCTAATTGTAAAGTTTGTTTCAAATAATTATCATTTAAAGCAATTAAAAACTGCGCACAAGCTATTTTATCTCGAGTTTCAAAAGAGCTTTCAGGATAAATTAATCGAGCTAAACGTTCTAAATCAGCTCCTAACGAAGAAAAATCTTTACCAAACTTTTGCCTTCAATTGACGAAAAGAGTATAATAAGACTGTACAGAAAGTCTATTTCCGAAAAACAATTCCAATTTTTCTTTAAAATCCTCGAATTTTAAATTCTGCAAATCCGAAAAAGATTCTAAAACAGAACGCGCTTTTCCTCGTAAACAAGACGTTAGTGCTACGACCTTAGACGAATCCGACCAACCATTAGCTTTAGCAATCAAATCAAATTGCAACAAAAATTCGTTTAAAGGGACACCCCCATCAAAGACATCCGACTGTAATTTATAGCCTAAATCATTTCTCTCTCTTTTCTACACAACTTAGCTGGGAGTTTTCATTTCCTCGTTCGGACAAACGATCTCGCAGCTCCTGAAGCTCCTGCCGATCTTTTTCTCTTTCTTCGCGCATTCCCCGAAGCTCTTGCAATACAGCTTGCAGCTTCGTGGCATCCTGAGAATGAACTTCAAGTTCCTGAGCCATCGTCGTTTGTCCTCGCGTTTTCCTCGGCGTATTTATCATTGCGAAACTTTTCGCTTTATCGAAACGAAAAGAAAAATTCATACGCGTTGTTCAAATCCCGGCTGAGCCCCCAAAATGTTGCACTCGCAAGTCGAGAACGTCGCATTCGCAAACGCGGAGGAAATAAACAACTCGTTATAGAAAAGAAAAGAACTTTAATGTGAAAACTAGATTCTCGACAGAGTCACACGTCTGGCTCGCGCGCTAGCCGTTTCACAACTCTCTCTCTCAGCTGTTATTTGTCAACCGCTCCATGACAACCGTACTCCGGCTCAGGACTCGCATGCATCCTGAACGCCGTGAATGTTGAGCATGCAACAATATATATATAACTAAATAATGTTTTACACATATGACATTTATTCGTAATGTATATTTTGTTAAAACATTTAACAAATGTTAAAGTATTAAAATAAAATTAAACGTTTAATATTATTTTAATACTTTAACATTTGTTAAATGTTTTAATAAAATATATATTACGAATGTTAAATATCATATGTGTAAAACATTGTTTAGTTTTGTATTCAATAATAAAATATATTATATGTTAAAAAAATAATAGTTTATTATTTTATTCAATCAAATCTTGTTTATAAATTGTTTATAAAATATATTATTAATTGTTTATAATTGTTTATAAACTTTTTTTATAAGGTTATTGAATAGAAGGAGGAGGGCATACTAGGTGGCGGCGGGACGCCGTGCGTTCGAGATCTGCGTATCTTTTTCGTTCCAGAAAGAGAAAAATATCGAGAGAGCGGTCTTGCTAGGCCGGGACTCGAACCCGGGTCTTTCGCTTGCCGAAAGCTTGCCGCTAGGCGACTGCTCTAAACCACTGAACTACCTGACGCTCCACGCTCACGACACTCTCCCCTTCCTAGATAACGCTCAGAGATGCCGTTCGGAAGCGACATCTCTGGCGCGATCTCGAGTGCACGGCGACTACAGAGAGAAACAATGTTACTGTATCAAATGGTACAGCTGTCAGTCTCTCAAAGTCAAAGGTTGCTATTCTTTAAGACCTGCTTTGACTTCGAAATGACCCTCGATGATCATCCTGACCCAAGGGTCAGGGTTCCCATTAAAAAAAGTTAAGCTGACCTCGAAATGACTTTCAAAGTCAATTTTAAGGTGACCATTAGATTCAGCTTCTGAAATCCTATAACTTTTGTTTTAAAAGTTTTCGAAAAACATCACTATAAAAAGATATTTAGGGGTTCTCATATTTTTAATGGGACTTTTTTAATTAATTATTATTTCTAATTAATTAATATTTTTTTAATGGGAACCCTGACCCTTGGGTCAGGATGACCATCAAGAGTCATTTCGAGGTCAAAGCATCCGTTATTGCGCGACCGCTGATGGCATTGTTCCCATTATTTTTAATAAGTATAATTATAATTTATAAGTTTTTAATTGTTTATAAAATTGTATATAATTGTTTATAAAATTGTTTGGAAATTAATATTGTAAATAAATTCTTGTCATATTTTGTATTTAATGTAACGTTATAATTATTATTTTTGTCCGATTTAATCCGGTTTGGTTTTCTTACCAAAGAAGAAATGTCCAGTAATTTTAACTTTTGTATTTAGCAACCCTAGATATAATACATGTTTATAACCAAAAGAATAATTATTTTTCTATAACAGAGGTCAGTATACATGTAATACATGTTTTCGTAGCGATTTGTTCTGCAAAATCGAATGGCTGTGAGATTTTACGAAAAATCATTTTGCAACGTAATTATTTAAACAATTTTGTCATAAACAAATAATTTTTGTTAACTATTTTATTCAAAAATTATTTTTTTTATGATACTATAAAATTCTATGTGTTACTTACATAATATCTCTGCTAAGTTAGCAATGCACCGTGAGAGGTGCAATCATATAAACCAAAAGAATTATTTTTCTATAACAGTTGGTACATATGTAATACATGTTTTCGTAGTGATTTTTGCCGTAGAATCGAATGGCGTTGTCAGATTTTACGAAATTATTTTGCAATGTAATTATTTAAACAATTTTATTATTTTATTATAAAATTTTATTATGAATTTATTATAAACAAATAATTATTTCAACTATTTTATTCAGAAATTTTTCTTTTTACGATACTATAAGATTCAATATGTTTCTTACATAATATCTCTGCTGAGTTAGCAAATGGACTATAATGAGTTAATGAATTCCCAGTAAGCAAGAAATCATTAATACAACGTTGCTACAATGATATTAAAAGACTTGTAATATTGTCAAATATGTAGTGTTTAATATTGTATTAAACATCGTTATGAACATACTTTGACCGCGATTTGGAAGTTTCAATAATGTTGAAATAGGGTTGCCATAACGTTTTAACCGGCAGAAATATTTTTAAGATATTGATCTCAAATAAAGTAACATTTGAAAAATATTATATATTTTTTGTAATGTTTTTAAAACGTTTAAACAACATTCAAAAAAATAATATTACAAAATAACATGTGAAAAATATAAATGCAATAATATTAAAAAATGTCTAAACAATGCATATGAAGTCAACGTTTCTAAACGTTAATTGTTAGATTGAACGAACTTACCTGTGAAGTTCGATCCTAATTATGCCTTTTGTCTCGTCCGGATGGAAACACTATGTAGTCGCGCCCCGCGCCTTCCTAGACAACAGAATTCAAAGAAGCGCCTCGCGGGAATGAAAAAGCGCGTCAAATGGCGCTACCTTCACGATGCGGCGCTGCCAGCGTTCCGGTGCGCGCCTCTCTTCCTCATAAGTTCAAAGAAAAGGCTAATCGCTACATGGGGGGAGGGGGGGAAGAGAAAATGGGTGGGCGTCCATCCGGACGAGACAAAAGGCATAATTAGGATCGAACTTCACAGGTAAGTTCGTTCAATCTAACAATTATGCCTAGTTGTCTCGTCCGGATGGAAACACTATGTAGCTGTTCAAATCTAGCGATTTGCCGCCGAGTATAATCTGATATAAGTGTGATAACATATAGTCCGTAACGGGTTATACAAGTTACAAATATATAAAATAATTAAAGCGCCAATTTCCGCCTAAAAAACCAAACATAAAGCTAATATCGCGGTTTGTACGTCTCTCTCTTTTTTTTTTTTAAACATTGCTTAATAATACTGACTCGTTGACAAACTGATAAACACAGACAGAAACTACGCCAAGAGGATCGCATTACAAAAATCCTCCTGGTTTATAATAGGCCTATTATAAAAATTAGCAAAAACGCGGGATTCACCAGACCAACTCGCCGCATGTTTAATCAGGTCGAGTGAGATCCCCTTTTTTGCAGCCTGTGATGTTGAGGCGTGACGAGTACTATGAGCTGAGAATATAAAAGTATCTATTCCGCACTCTTGAAGACCCTGATGGATCCAACGACTCATAGTCTGAGATGTAACAGCCTTATGCGGCTTATTAAAAGCGATAAATAAGGAATCGCAGTCGGATGAGCGTAAGTTTTTAGTTTTTTGTATATAGACTTCCATTAAATGAACGATATAAAGATTCTCGCGACCATTAAAACGAGAAAAACAAAAAAGCAGTTAGGCTCGTCCTGGGGCTGATGTTTTAATGCGATCTACGCATATAATCGTACGCGTATAATCAACTTCTCATTTATAAAAGTTTGGAAAATTCTGAGCAAAGCGAGAGTTTGAGCCCGATGACCCGTCGCGAACGCGAGAAGCAACACAAGTTTTTTAGTAAGGACGTTCAGGGTACATGAGTCATACGGATAAATAGAGGCTAGTTTGGCGATTACAGGAGCCGGATCCCAAACATAGTCATACCTCGGCCGAGACGGTTTGAGTACTGACCCTTGCAAAAGCGCTTGACTGACGGATGTTGACCGATCTCGTTTACGGAGATTAACGAAATTGCCGATCTCATAGTATTTAAGCTTGAATAAGACGAACAAAACTCTAATTCCCGGGCTAGAAACTCCAGCGTCTGAGAGACCGAAGGAGAATAAGGAGAGAATTGATGGTCCTGATAAAATTCCCACCAGAGACGAAGAGGACGAGAGTATTGTTTAAGAATCGAGTCCGACAACAAAGCTAGCATTGCCGGTATCGCTGCTGTAGGAGCTGAACGGGTTTTAAAAGCCTCCCCGATAATCTCCCGACAACCAGGGAAAGGCTCTCCCACGCTGGATGGTACTCCCTGAAAGGAGAAGAGAGCAGTGAATGGCTGGGAGAAAAAATGATCGGCTCCGATATCAAAAGACGTCTAAATAACGGGAACCATGACTGTGATGGCCATAAAGGAACCACTAAGATTCCGATTGCCCCTTCATCTACTATCTTTCTCAAAACGCGAGGCAATAAGATAAATGGAGGGAAGGCATAAAAATTTAAATTCTCCCAAAAAAGAATAAACGCACCTACAGCTATTGACCCCGGGTCTGGAAACCAGGAAACATATGCTTCACATTTATTGTTAAGAGAGGACGCAAACAGATCGACTTCAAAGAGACCATAGCACCTAGCTATTCGCTGGAAAACTCTGTCAGATAGAGACCATTCAGTATCAGGATCCGCGATTCGAGACTCAGCATCAGCTATCGAATTCTCTATAGAGGCTATATACGAAGCAAAGATGAAAATATTTCGTTCTTCGCCAAATTTGTCTGGAAATCTCAGAGAGATGAGGATACTGAATAGAACCATACTTATTGATGTAGGCTAAAGCAGTTGTATTGTCAACACGGAGTAGGATGTCACAATCTTTAAGATCCGCCGCGAAACAGCGTAAGGCGTTAAAGGCTGCCTTGAGTTCTAACGAATTAATGTGAAGAGTCTCATCTTCTGCAGCCCACCAACCGCGTGTACGCGAGCCGCCACACGAAGCTCCCCAACTGACTAGCGAAGCATCTAAAAAAATTTCACGAATAAACCGACCAGAACGAATTCGATTAGTTTGAGCGGGATTTGAAAAGATGTTGATCCACCATTTAAAGTCTGTTAGAAGATGTGAAGGAATATCCATCCTAGAAGAATAGTCTCCGTTATGTTTAGAAAGCGATAAAAACTTTTCTCGTTCGAATTTTTTGATATAGAGAAGTCCGTATTATACAGTTGGGCATACTGAAACGAGTGATCCAAAAAAAGCTAGCGAATTCTCTTATAGAGCAGCTAGATTTGCGAGCTAAGTTTTTCGTTACTTGTAATAACTTCTTCCGACGTTGAGACGGGATTGAAACGGATTGCTCATTAGAATTGAAGACAAACCTTAAAAACTTGCAGATGCTCCACGGTTCTAAGTGAGATTTTAAATAATTTATTTTAAAACCGAGCGAAAAAAGAAGGTTCAAGGATGCATTAATATTATCTTGACATTCCTCGACTGATGAGCCAAACAGAAGAAAATCGTCTAAATAGAGGACAGATTGAAAACCTTTCTGACGAAGATGAGCTATGACCGGTCGAAGGATCTTGGTAAAAATGTATGAGGCCGTAGACAGGCTGAAGGGTAGTGCTGTAAACTCGTAGATCTTATTGCGCCATTGAAAGCGAAGATATTTTCTATGTTGCTCATAGATGGGAACCAAAAGATAAGTATCTTCGATATCAAGAGTAGCCATCTGCGATCCTGGGAGCATGAGTCGAATAACGGTCCGCCAATCTTCTAACTTGAAATGTGGTGGGTCAATGTAAATATTCAACTTTTTTAAGTTCAGAACCAGACGCTTACCATCCGATAGTTTGTCTAGAAAAAGTCTAGAAAAGAAAAAATGGAGATAAAAACTGATCCTCGCTCGATTCAACCGGTACAATGGCTCCTTTAAGCAGAAGCCGTTCAATTTCTGAGTCGCAAATCCCTGCTGTAGAAAGTGAAAACTCGCTTTCCTTAATCGAGGCTCTCGGCGGTGGTAAAGTCACAAAAGAGATACAATAACCTCGTACTGCATTTAATACCACCCGGTCAGTGGTGATATTCGACCACTGGGTGAAAAACAAACCCAGACGACCAGCATTACTTACACTGTCTAACGATGGTACCGGGGTCGGAACCAGGATTGAGAACGCTGAGGGCGGCTCTTAAGGGGTTGGGCTCCTGTGGGGCGAGCCGGCTGTAGGCGCACAGGAGCCTTCCTGTTTCCCGAAGGGGCTGTCTGGAAGACAGGGGTTGAGTTCGACGTTGAGGTACTTGTTGCCGAATAGGCTGTAGAGTCTTCTTTCCAATCAGGGAAGATGGTTTACTTCGCGACCCGTTCTCTTGCATGCCTGCGCCGCTCTAAAAGACTCTGCAAAATTCTTCCCAAATAAAAACTCGTCAACAGGTGCTATCTCCGCAGCATTCTTGTCGATAATGCTGAACGAGGATTTGGTAAAGGCTCTTCTAGAAAGAAACAGCCGAAAATGGTGATCGGCCAGCAAATGTATACCCTCCGATAGATATGTAAGGATCGATTAAGCGTCCACGTTGAATTGGTGCAAAGTATCCGGTCTCAATAGCAATGAAATGCCTGAGCCAAAAGCATTAAGGCAAGCCCCCACCTGCGCCTGGGAGGAAGATTGAAACTCATCACGCTTGAGAACTGAAGCTGTTAAAGCAGAAACAAGCTCCTTGTTAAGCTTTGGAGGGGCCAATGCCGCCAGATCTTCCTTCGCTTCATATTTAGCAAGGAGATTTGTACGTATATTTTCGTTTAAACCCTCACGACACTTTGACTGTATCGACTTCAGCACAAGGGGGTTCCAAGCGGACGACACAGCAGGTACTTGTTCTCCTCCGAACAACTCACTCGCTAAAGGATGCGTTTCTGAAAAGGATTCCGGCATCTGAGGATCAGAAGCATCTGTGGCGAGAGGATCAGTAAGAATCACAGCAGCAGGAGGAGAGGCGTTATCGTCCTGGTCCATGTCGGGTACAGGTACGACTAAAGCAAAGGGTAACAGTCGGTTATGTCTTCTCTTTGCCAGAAAAGAAGAAAAACTGGGTCGACAAGAGGACATACCTGGTACGACGCCCCGGCCAGCTTGCGCGACCGTCTGTCCCTCTAAGCTTTGATCTAAGGCACCTGGCGTGATATACTCCGTCGACACCAGATCGTCATCCGCCGTCGACCTAACCTGCATAGGCGAGCTAACCTCCTGAGGGTGATCTGAGGTGTGGAGGTTATGGTTGCAAACGTGGCTAGCTTGCGAAACTCCTCAAGGAGGAAGAAGAGATTCTCCCGAGAACTAGAATCTCTCCCTAAAGAGTCTCTTGATGACCGTCTCCTGACTGGCGAATGAACCGAGCGTGATCTTCCCCTTCGCCGTGATCGATCCCGTGATCGCCTATCGCGAGAATAACCTCGGGAGTGGCGCCTACGAGAGGCCTTTTTACTCTCTGAGTGTCTCGAGGGGCTCCTCTTCCTTTCCTTATGTTTTGGCATCTTAGACACGAAAACACACTATCACACAAAGATAATAACAAGAAAGAGAAAGAAACACAAGTTGTCTAGGCTGACGAACAGAACACAATGAGGAAGAGAGACGCGCACAGCGCACGGGAACGCGGGCAGCGCCGCATCGCGGAAGTAGCGCCATTTGACGCGCTTTTACATTCCCGCTTCTTTGAATTCTGTTGTCTAGGAGGGCGCGGGGCGCGACTACATAGTGTTTCCATCCGGACGAGACAACTAGACATAATTTAATGTTCTTTGCTTACCCACATAGAAGAAAATATCTCATAGACGTATATAATAAATCTATAAATCTATGGAACATCTATGTCTATTGAAGATGTTATCTATATGTATAATATATGTAAATGTAATGTTAAATAATATATAATATACGTATATAAGCACAAATCCATAATACATATAAAATACATATATAAAATGTGTATAATAATGTACAATTTACAGCTAATAGATATTTCTTTGAGGTATAAACAATGTGCGTAAAATATATATATAGTGGCATATTATTGATGTCTAATAGATGTATGGCATACGTATAAAAAAAAAATATATATATATATACAGGGTGTCCCGAAGTCCCATGATGACCCTTGGTGAGAACGTAGAACGGATTGAGGTGAGCAAGAAAGTCCTGTGCCGTTTTGCGATATTCGCAATAGTTTTTGAGAAATTAATTATTTTGTCTCAACAAATCAGCGTACAGAAAGCGGCAGCGGAAAGAAAGATGCCTTCGACCGACGTGCGACCGTGACACTCGCGAATTGTATTTCGCCGCATCCCTCCGCCCATAGCTACGAGACATAGACTCGCTATGTCTCGTAGCTATGGGCGGAGGGATGCGGCGAAATACGATTCGCGAGTGTCACGGTCGCACGTCGGCCGAAGGCATCTTTCTTTCCGCTGCCGCTTTCTGTACGCTGATTTGTTGAGACAAAATAATTAATTTCTCAAAAACTATTGCGAATATCGCAAAACGGCACAGGACTTTCTTGCTCACCTCAATCCGTTCTACGTTCTCACCAAGGGTCATCATGGGACTTCGGGACACCCTGTATATATATATAGCTTGTGTTATTTACAATTAATTAATGTATATATATAATATGTTTAATAAATGTATGTAAGATAATATATTCTTTACGATTAACAGACATCTATTACACTTATGTAAAACGTTTATTTTATGTATATTAACAAATATGTATATTAATGTATATTAACGAATATGTTATATACGACTATTATGCGCCCAGATAGAACAAATGTTAAAATAAAGTCATAAAACGTGTTTAATATGTATGGCATCTTTAAGAGATTATTTACAATAAATACCCAGATAACAGCGAGAATTGAAAAAGAATTCAGTCGTAGGTCAGCAATTGTGAGTTTATTTTTAGGTGCAAAAAGAATTCTTTTCACTGAACACTGATGAATTCTTTTTGCATTTAAAAATGAACTCAGAATTG
>NW_022639488.1:477239-477357 GCF_010583005.1 Odontomachus brunneus | reverse complement strand
CCCGGCCCGCTGTTCCTATCCTCCATGACCGGACGTGGGCCCCCCCGTCCGGTCACACCTCACCTTGCAGGGGCGTTAATATTGGCCGGGTCCGGTCCCGTCCGGACCCGGCCCGCCC
>NW_022639488.1:476474-476904 GCF_010583005.1 Odontomachus brunneus | reverse complement strand
TGCGCCGCCCCTCCACCCCGCGCTGATGCGCGGGTAGGCGAGGCGCCGCTCTCCTTCTGCGGCGCCTCGCCCCTTCTCCGGGTGCGGCGGCCTCGCCCCGCCGCACCCTCTCCGCCTCCTCCTTCTGCGACACGACTGTGTCGCAGAAGGAGGTGACGGCAGACCAGCCCTCGTCTCCCCCAAGCATGGCCCTTATAAGGGCCGGGAAAGAGAGGTCCGCCTCCACCACATCTGTCAGGACCCGGCGCTCCACAACCCAGGAGGGGCATTTCTCCAGGGTGTGTTGCGCCGAGTCCACCTCATCGCCACAGTGGTTGCAGCGGGAGTTAGGCTCCCTACCTATCCTGTGCAGGTACTCACCGAAGCATCCATGTCCGGTGAGTACCTGCGTTGTCCGGAAGGACAGCTCTCCGCGGGCCCTGTCTACCCA
>NW_022639488.1:475504-475709 GCF_010583005.1 Odontomachus brunneus | reverse complement strand
TCGTCCAGCAGGCATATCGGCCTAAATGCGGAAGGGCTGTCCTCCGACTTGCCCCCCTTTTTGAAGAGGACCAAATTGGCCCTCTTCCAGGGGCTGGGGAACACCCCGGTCCTCATACAAGAGGTGAAGAGCCGCATTGTGCGGCTCTTCACCTCCCCCTCCCACATCGCCAAGGCCCATGCTGTGCCCGGGATGCCGTCGGGGC
>NW_022639488.1:474921-475494 GCF_010583005.1 Odontomachus brunneus | reverse complement strand
AGGCATATCGGCCTAAATGCGGAAGGGCTGTCCTCCGACTTGCCCCCCTTTTTGAAGAGGACCAAATTGGCCCTCTTCCAGGGGCTGGGGAACACCCCGGTCCTCAAACAGGAGGTGAAGAGCCGCATTGTGCGGCTCTTCACCTCCCCCTCCCTCATCGCCAAGGCCCATGCTGTGCCCGGGATGCCGTCGGGGCCCGGCGCCCTTTTCTTGGCGCCGAGCCTCTTGACGGCTCTGTCGATCTCCACCTCGGTGACCCCGACCGACTCATCCTCCCCGTCCGTGGGGGGGCCCTCGTATGGGGGAATACATGCTTCCCCCATGGAAAGAGGGCCCCCACCACTTCGTCTAGGAAGTCGGGGTCCAGGGACGCTGTTGGTGGGGGCGCCCAGTTACGCAAGCGCCTCATCACAATGTGATACGGGCGCCCCCATGGGTCCCTGTCGAGGGTGGAGACCAGTTCATCCCAGGCACGGGCCTTGGCCGTAAAGATGGCCGCCTTCAGGGCGCCGCGTTTCTCGCGGTACGCCCCCGCGGCGGCCATCCCACTCACTCCATTCCTTCCCCGCCGGT
>NW_022639488.1:474409-474911 GCF_010583005.1 Odontomachus brunneus | reverse complement strand
ATCTCCGCCGACCACCAGTACATGGCCCGGCGGGGGTGCGGCCGGGTTCGGGGCATGGCGGCGTCACACGCCGCTGTCATTATGCCCACGAGCCCGGCCGCCTCAGCCTCAATGGCGGCCCGGGTCTCCGATGTGGGGCCCGGGTCCGCCCAAGTTGCCGCCGTTAAGGCGGCCGCCATCCTGTCGCGGTCGAGTTTTCGGAGGGCCTATTTTGCTGGTCGGGCGCCCCCCTGGCCACGTCTCCGGAGCACCTCCTCCGGGGTGGCGACCAGTCGGACCACTATGTATCGGTGGTCCGATAGGTTTTCACCTCTGGTCACCACCCGCCAATCCTGTATTAGTCGGGCCGCCTGGGGAGACGCTAATGTGACGTCGATCACTGATCTCCCCCGCGGCCCGACGAAGGTGCTCCTCCGGCCTCTGTTTATGACACAGAGGCCGTGAGACGCGACCCACTCTTCCATAACCTCGCCCCTTCGGCACCTTACCGAGGATCCCCACG
>NW_022639488.1:473693-474399 GCF_010583005.1 Odontomachus brunneus | reverse complement strand
CGTCTATGGCCCCCCACTCGACCGCAACGTATCCTCCCCCCTCTCCACCAGGGAGATTGGGGGGGAGGCCTCCCTATCTATATGGTAGATCGCCACCGAACATTTGCCACTCCGCCCTTTAACGTCGCCCATTATGGCCGGGTGACTCCCGGGGACGGAGTGAGGCTCGGAGGCGATCCCCAGTCCGCAACCGCGCTCGCGGAGGGACTGTATAAACAGCTCCTGGGCTCCGCGAGCGCGGTTGAGATTCGCCTGGAGGAGGCGGGTAGCCATTACGGCTTAACTCCGCTCTCCTCCAGGCCCTCCCTTAGTCTCCCCGCGGGAGAGGGACCCTCTTTTGGGTTTCCCTCTTCCCGCGGGACCTCTCCTTTGCCGGCCCCAGCCCCCCGCGGCTTTCTCTGCTCCTTGGGTGCAGAGCCCGCCCGAGGGACTGGGGTCTCGGGTAGTGGAGCCCCTCCCTCTAGTTGAGGGGGGCTCCTTCTCCTTCCCGGGGGGAAGGGGTGGGAGGGGTGTTGGGGGCTTTGCGCCTTCTCCTCCCACTCTTTCCCCCCTTGCCCCGCTTTGCCATGTGGCACGCGGGGCCTCCCACTCTGTGGCCACAGGGCCGCCCGGCGTCACGACACACCGGGCATGTCGCCGGTGCATCGCACGCCGCGGCCCTGTGGCCGGCCGAGCCGCAGTGGTAACAGAGGCCACTGCGGTCGGC
>NW_022639488.1:471656-473614 GCF_010583005.1 Odontomachus brunneus | reverse complement strand
TTGATTCGTCCTCCGCCCGCCACCTTCCGTGCGGCCGAAAGGGGACACTGCACCCAAACCGTCCCCATTCGGTCCGCACCCGGGCGAATAGCCCCGGCCTTAATCTCGCCGGGCCCGCAGCCCCCGGCGACCGCCACCGCGGAGATTACGTCCTCCGCAGTGACCGAGTCGTCGAGATCGCGGACCCGGATCTCGGCCCTCTTCGAGGGACGCGCAATTTGCACGTCCCTCGTGTCGGTGAAGAGGGCCGACAATCTTTTGGCCAGGGCATCCGCCCTGACCTGTCCCTCGGGACCGGGGATCTCGAGGACCAGCGCGCCTGTAGCGGCCCTCCTGGTCCTGAGATCCCCCATCCCCAACTCGCCTAGATCGATCTGGCCCCTCGCCCGCCGCATAACCTCGGCGTAGCTGCCCGAGGGGCAGCTCACCGTAACGGCGGCGGTGCGAGGAGCCTTAGGGAGGGCAGGTTTGATCCCGCCTCCCCCATCCCGCGTCCTCTTAACGCCCCCCTTGTCCGCAGCACCCTTCTGGGGCCCCGGCTTCCGGGGGGCGGGTAGGGGGGCCTGTTTGCCCCCCCCCTTCACCCTTTTTCTCCCTCCTCCCAACCACTCGGGCCCAGGTGGTTTCGGGCCCGGTGGCGGAGGAAGGAGGGTCGGCTCCCCCCGCCGGCCGCATATGTGCTATCCGGCTTGGGGGGGGGCGGCCTGGCTCCTCCGCAAGTGCAAGCACACCTGCAGGGGGCGGCCCTCCCACCCACATGGGGTGACTGGTCGCCCGCGCCGCTCCCCCTCCCCCTCTCGTTCCTCCGCTTGCTCTCCCCCACCGCACCAGGCCGTTTGGCCCCGGCGGGGATATAGGTTGCGGAGGACTTGGCCGTAGAGGGAGGGTCGGCCTGTGCCGCGCGGTTCCCTCCCCCCCTCTGTCCTCCGTCCCACATTCTGAGGCCGCGCGGGCCGCCCCCCGGGTGTGATCCCGGGGATGACGGCCCCCATGGCCTCCATAAGACGGGGAACTAGGGCCACCACAAGAGCCTCCAGTTCCCCGCCGCTCATTCCCGCGACCACAGGGGGCGTATTATTGGTTGAGGGGTGGGTTAGACTCACCCCCGCCGCCCCCTGAGCTCGCCCGCCATCGGCTCGGCGAGCCGCAGGGATCTCCCCCGCACCCGCCGTCACCTCCTCCATACCTTCCCTCTTCTTACCTTTTTTCTTTTTCTTCTTCTTCTTCCCGGGTGGGGGTCGAGCCGCCCCACCCGTTACGCTATTCCGCGCCTGGAGAGAGGGAGCCTTCCCCTGGGGAAGAGTTCCCTCCCGGATGTCTTTAGCCACCTCCTCCCGACATTGTTTCCCGATGAGCTCTTCTTCGGGAGTCGGGAGGAGGGGCAGGGCAGACCCGGCGTCTCCCACCACCATCACCTCCTCCTCACTGGAGGAGGGTGACCGGTCGAGCCGGATCACCCTCCTCTTTTTATTCCTTTTAAGGGACTGGGTGGGGAGCAGTGATTCCCCCCCAGCCTCCTCCGTCCTCTTCCTTTTCCGATCGGCGGACGAGTCCCGGGAGTTGTGTCCCGTCCGCCGATCTACCTCCGTGTTGTGTGCCGCGGGCCCGTCGATCTCCATCGGAGAGATCGCCGTTGGCACGCTTGAGGGGCCGGATGTTCGGGCCCTCTCCAGCTCATTGCCGAGGCGGTCGACCTCGAGCCGAAGCAGAGCGCCCTCGATCCGAAGGCGCTCCATCTCGGCCGAGGCCGCCTCCTGCTCCTTTCTGGCAGCCTCGCTCTGCTCAGAGCCACCGATTATCTCGGTCCTCTGAGCTAGAGCGAGGCTGCATGCGGCCAGAGTGGCCGTGGCGTCCCAAAGGGCCCCCTTATAGGCTCCTTTCAGGTTTTTTGACCGCTCCGCGACCTTTTTCACCTCGTCGATGGCCCTTATGGCCATCGACGAGACTTCAGCGGTCTG
>NW_022639488.1:471064-471465 GCF_010583005.1 Odontomachus brunneus | reverse complement strand
TCATCACTGGTTCACTACATTACATCAATATTCATCGCATATCGAATGTTGCATTGTTTCAATATCTATCAACAAATTATCCAATAAACAACAAGTAAAAATTATATAACTATTATTTGGTGTTTGCTAGGTATGTTATAATATACTGTGAACACTATAAGGATACATTATATAAGCATGAATTGTAAGAACATCATTGGAGTCATCAGAGTCACCGCATGCGCGCTCGATCCGTCATGTTAAGCAATAGTTTGTAGTGCGGTCAGGACATGGATGATGGGTGGCCGGTGTTTTTTTACAGCTTGGGATCGAAATTATCGCAGGAAGATTCATGAAAGTTTTGGAATGTGTTGACAACCTTCAATATTCTACCCACATAGAACAGTTACTTCTAAATATAC
>NW_022639488.1:470811-471054 GCF_010583005.1 Odontomachus brunneus | reverse complement strand
AGGTCGCGGAGGATCCTCCCCTCCTCCTCTAGCGTTTGGAGGGCCCTTTTGGACTGGGCGCGCATGGTCGGGTCTTTGATCCGCTCCACATCGGCGATCGCGTCATGCTCCTCCTTCTCTCGCTTCCTAAATGCGAGAGCGGCCGCCGTATGGTCCCCTGGAAGGGAACGTGTGGCAGGCCGCCCTCGTCCATCCTTTTTGGCAAACCTCTGATTTTGTGCGGGGGAGACCGACCGCGAGCTG
>NW_022639488.1:470711-470801 GCF_010583005.1 Odontomachus brunneus | reverse complement strand
TTGTATACAGATACTTTTATGTATAATAGAAGTGATGTGATAGATGTTTATATATCTATTAGATAACTATTTACGTATCTATTAGATATC
>NW_022639488.1:470377-470701 GCF_010583005.1 Odontomachus brunneus | reverse complement strand
TCCTTTTTGGCAAACCTCTGATTTTGTGCGGGGGAGACCGACCGCGAGCTGATGTCGCCGTCGCTTCCCCCCGCACCGAGGCTGCCCTCTCCGTCGCTGCGGGAGCGCATCGAGGCCGACAAGGGCCCCGCTTGGCGCCCCGCACTCTCGCTGGGGCGTTCGCTTGCCCCAGACTCATCAAAGAGGCCACTATTGGCCTCTTCCCTCCCGGCCGAGCTGGTGGACGGCTCGGCGTTGGGCGTATTTCGCCCGTCGGAGAGGGAGGCATACGCCTCCATCTCCTCCTCCTCTCCTCCTTCTACGCTTTTGTTTTTGTTTAAGTGA
>NW_022639488.1:464553-470367 GCF_010583005.1 Odontomachus brunneus | reverse complement strand
AAGTCATCAACGTTTTTGACCTCGGAATAACGTTTCACCCACTTACTCACAAACGCCTTAGACTTCTTTATATACTTAGCAGCCGCTCCGCGCGACATTTTTGGTTCTTTCGGATGCGAACATAGAAACACAGCTTCGTAACGTGATGCGTACGCGGCACTCATGTTGAAATACGCCCTTTTGTGACGAAAGTCAAACGATAACTAAGGCTTTCTAGACAAAGCATCTTGGGAGAAGAGCCCCGCTATTGGCTCGCGTTCATATCCCCCCTCTAACGGTTTCGAGGAAAAAGTTTTGCCGTACACGCTCTTATCAAACATACTGTATATATATAATGTTCTTGTTTTTAGTAGATATTTACGTAAATAGTTATCTAATAGATATATAGACATCTATCACATCACTTCTATTATACATACAGTATCTATATACAAGGCGGACATTTTCACCATATATAGATATTTAACAAATCATCTAATAGATATATACATATTAACTCTAGCTCTTTAATGTACATATATTAGATGTAATGTTCTATGTGGGTACTGGGTTAATTAATTCTCTCATTCACTCACTCTTAAATTCACTATCAAAAGAGATTAACTGTTATACTTAGATTCTCAGACACTCTTATAAGGAACCTGGCGGAACTGTCCCTCATCGATTTTGATGCGCTTTGGATATGTTGTAGAGCATTAAAAAATATCAGATCCATATTTTTTTATATTAGCTTATCTCGAGGTTTAGACGTTAAAATAATCCTTTGAAAAAATGAACTTTTTCATTTTTCATTTTTATGTAATAATTCTTAAGATATGAGATATATGAAAAAATGTTTCCTAGAAAAATTATATAGTATTTAATATCCTGTGCAGTACGATGTACTTCATTTTTTTAAATGTTTTAATGATTTTTTATCTCCTCCTTTCCTCCACTCGTTACTTTCGCAAAGTTTTTGTAAGAACAAAAATTGTAGAGTATTTAATACTAAATCCATCCATGTACACAGTATCCCATTTTAATCAATCACCTCAAATATCTCTTGAACAATGTATTTTAGGGAAAAATGTTTTAAATAAAAGATTTGAGATTTCGAGGGGGACATAAGATGATATCATTGGTTTGACCTCGAGTGGCGTCGTCAAGGTCAGGACAAGATCACTTTGAATTTTTTGAATGAAACCCTCCATTTTTCATTACATATACTTATAACATACCTCGAAAGGCAATATTGTTGCCATTAGCATTGGTACCCAAGGTGTTCAACCGACGGCTAAAACCTTTTGAATGTTGTTCAGGGCTATGACCTTGACAAATGTTGTCAAGGTCATGGCCCTGAACAACATTCAAAAGATTTTAGCCGTCAGTTGAACACTTTGGGTACCAATGCTAATGGCTACAATATTGTAACTTTAAAGCTTTTTAACTCGAAAGATACTTAATGAAAAAATATTTTATTTAGTGTTTTGGGAAGTTCTCGAAATATACTATAAGAATATGTAATGAAAAATGGGGGGTTCCATTTAAAAAATCCAAAGTTACCTTGTCTTGATCTTGACGACGTCACTCAAGGTCAAACCAATGATATCATCTTATGTCCCCCTCGAAATCCCAAAATTTTTATCTGAAATATTTTTCCCTAAAATGCACTATTCAAGAGATATTTGAGGTGATCGATTAAAATAGAACACCCTGTATAACAATAAAAGTTGCTCTCGCTTTAATCGTTGTAAAACGACGTGATAACATTTATAGGCGCCACACTGTCCAAGTAGATGGATTCTGTAAATAGATCTGTTGCTGTAGATAGGAGAATATAATGAATTGTAAAAAATAACCCATAGACAATTGCATATATTTAATATATATACATATATATATATATATATATATATATATATATATATATATATATATATATAATATTGACAATGTATAATCTTATTATTTTTTTTATATTAATCATATCATTAATATTAAAGAAAAATCGATGCAGAACTTGCATGCACATAGAAAATAAATGTGTTTTATTTATGACTTTTCGGAGGAAGTAGATGTGAAGGAGAAGATTGATTACATATTTAAAGAAATAGAAGATGAAAACAATATATTTCAAGTAGAAGAGGAGCAAACACTACATTTTTATGATCCAAATAAGGTTCCAGAGACAGAAACAATTGATCTGTTGGAGCATGATGAAGGTGTGAATTATTTTTCCGAAGAAGCTATTTGTACTTCTGTTGAAGTAACAATCTCAAGCGACTATAAAAAGCAAGCTGTGGAATATTTGAGAAGCGATAAAACAAGACCAAGATCGTTGGAATCGGTTAAACAAAAATATAAAAAAGTAACATTACTACGACAATTACAACGATGGGAGAAGTACATCAATGCAAGTGGTATTAGAAAAGAAAAATTAAAAAGAATTTCTGATTATATATATTAAACTATTTCAATGAAGAGCTCCAAAGAGGAATGATAATTCATGATATTGACATTGGTCGATGGGCTTCTTGAGCACAAGAGGAAAATGCACTAGAATTCATAGCGTCAGATAGGTAGGTACAAAGATTCAAAATTAAACATAATATAATATCTCGTAAAATTACGAAATTTGTTACGAAAAAGTCTTTCTTATCAAAATCAAAATTGGAAAATAAGTGCGATAAATTTATAACTAATGTAAAATATTATATTATCGATATGGAAAATATTTACAATTCGGATCAGAGTAAATTCCAAGTAGAATTTCACGTCGATCGT
Organism: Odontomachus brunneus; assembly: GCF_010583005.1. Taxonomy (NCBI): domain Eukaryota; kingdom Metazoa; phylum Arthropoda; class Insecta; order Hymenoptera; family Formicidae; genus Odontomachus; species Odontomachus brunneus. The sequence goes on along the minus strand of NW_022639488.1, from coordinate 467,604 downwards.
ACTTTAGTAAATAAAAGTGCACAAACAATAGAATCTGTAGTAAATTCTGTAAACTACGCATAATTACACAACACAACGGATTATTTCCGCTGATGGTACTTGCCTCTTTTGATCGTATTAATACAATGCACAGGAACGTTTGGTTCACGAGTGTAAGAATCATTATTTAACGCTTTTAACTTTTATGTAATGGCATCAAATTCTGGTAAATTAATGTCAGCTCATGTAAAATTCTGGTTGAAAGAAATTTTCTTTCCGTATGTTGGGTCACAATCCGTATTATTATCAGTGTTGGGAAAGTTATTTTTTAAAAGTAACTCGTTACAGTTACCATTACTTTTGGTAAAAAGTAATTCGTTATCGTTACTTATTACTGATCTTAAAAAATAACGCGTTATTGTTACTTGAAAGTAATGATATTTTACTTCGTTACTTTCCATTACTTTTTCTTGGTGTAAATCCAGAATTATAAAAAAGGAGCTAAAATAAAATATAAATCGGACATAAGATTATTAATATATATATATATATATATATATATATATATATATATATATATTTATTTATTTATTTATTATTTTATGTTATTAATTAATAACATTAGCAAATTGACCACAGACTGCACGCAAATTTGCAGCAAATTTGATAAAAAATCCACATTTAAACCATAGCCATATGTGTCCGCATTCAGCTACGGTTTTGACGACAGAACCTGCTGTCGGTCAATTGCTGCAGATTTGCTGCAAAAACCGCGCAGAGTCTACCGCGCGACAAGATCTGCGCTGTTTCTGATGCCAATCTGCCATCAAATCATTACAAGCTTTGCGCGGTTTTTGTTACAAATCTAAAGCAATTGCCCGACAGCAGACTCTGTCACATCTGGCGACAGTTTGGCAGCAGGATTTGATATAACAGATCCTGCATCAAATTTGTTGTCTATTTACTAACAAAAGTTGATAAGAGACTCTACTCGAAATCTGTTAACGCAGGTTTAGCTATCTTAAAGGAAAAAATAAATACTGACATTTATAACTTTTTAAAAAGTTTTAAAAGACTTTTATAAAATATTTATTTTTTCCTTTAAGATATTACATAGAAATCGTAAGATTGCAAGAAATTGGGAAAAGGAGAATATTTAACTAATGTATTAAAGGAAAAAATAAAAAAATACTGACTTTTATAAAAGTCAGTATTTATTTTTTCTTTTAAGATAGTTATTACACAGAAACCGGATATCGGTGCCGTTTTTCTCACTCACAGAGCCTAAAGACCGTATACATAGTCAATCCTCAAGTCAGCACTTAAGACGATCTTAGTCAAGTCGGTCTTATTCAAGATCGTCTTAAGATCAGTAGATCTTATAGTCGTGAAATAAGACGATCTTCACGAAGAAGATGTTGCTCAAGTAAGATTTATTTGATTTGAAATTGACTTAGCAAAGATAAACTTAAGACCATGCTTGTTCTCGAATCGGCTATTTCCATAATATTTCCATTAGATCGAACAATACGAACTGATTCAGAAAGACTGGATTCAGAAAGGAGTTTTGTATCATCTTGTATTACAATCATTATAGAAAGTCTTTAAGATCTGGCTATTAATACGGACCATAAACTACGTTTATACGACGACGTTAATTCGATTTAGATCCACGAGACCAATGCACTAATAAAAGCACAGCATTTTTAGTATGTCACTGGTTCTCACTAAATCCAGCACGAAACAAGAAATATATAGAAATTAAATACAATTAAGTTTAATTTTATAAAAATTAAAAAGTAACGATTAAAGTAACGTTTCGTTACTCCTTACAAAAAAAATGTATCGCTGTTATTCTTACGTTACTGACACAAAAAAGTAACGATATTACCTAATCGTTATTCAAAAAAAAATAACTACCAGTTACTTCCCAACACTGATTATTGTTAGATTCTTGGAGTAGACATTGTCCCAACATAATTGCCGAAACTAGACCAGATTCTACAACAGATATAGTTTTTCTCACAATTCCGGCTGGTACAACGGGAAAAATACAACCACTGGATGTATATGGCTTTCGACAATGAAAAAATGTTATCAAATATTTTTATAATATTATTATGTTATTAGACCTCGTAATTGATCTTCATATCCCACATAGAACATTACATCTAATATATATACATTAGAGAGCTAGAGTTGATATGTATATATCTATTAGATGATTTGTTAAATATCTATATATGGTGAAAATGTCCGCCTTGTATACAGATACTGTATGTATAATAGAAGTGATGTGATAGATGTCTATATATCTATTAGATAGCTATTTACGTAAATATCTACTAAAAACAAGAACATTTTATATATATATATATATATAATATACGTTTATAGTTGATACATACAAATATCTATTAGATATCTAATAAATACGTAAATAGCTATCTAATAGATATATAAACATCTATCACATCACTTCTATTATACATAATAACAGTATCTGTATACAAGGAGGACTTTTTCACCATATATAGATATTTAACAGATCAACTCCGAACATCTAATAGATATATACATATCAACTCTAGCTCTCTTCTAAAATATACATATATTTAGAAGTAACTGTTCTATGCGGGTAGAATATCGAAGGTTGTCAACACATTCCAAACTTTCATGAATCCTCCTGCGATAATTTCGATCTCCCAAGCGGTAGAAAAACCGGCCACCCCCATCCATGTCCTGACCGCACTATAAACTGTTGCTTAACATGACGGATCGAGCGCGCACGCGGTGACTCTGATGACTCCAACGATGTTCTTACAATTCATGCTTATATAATGTATCCTTATAGTGTTCACAGTATATTATAACATACCTAGCAAACACCAAATAATAAATAATTATATAATTTTAACTTGTTGTTTATTGGATAATTTATTGATAGATATTGAAACAATGCAACATTCGATATGCAACATTCGATGAATATTGATGTAATGTAGTGAACCAGTGATGATTACTTTTACATTTTTAACAAAATGTTATAATGATTAATCCAACAAAAAAAAA
>NW_022639488.1:461501-462700 GCF_010583005.1 Odontomachus brunneus | reverse complement strand
TTTGGAAAGCTCTCGAGATGTGCTATAAGAATATGCAATGAAAAATGGGGTGTTCCATTTAAAAAAATTAATGTGACCTTGACCTGACCTTCGCTACGCAACCCAAGGTCAAACTGATGTAATCAGTAAATACATCTTTTTAAACGCCACAACTTTTGTCTGAAACATTTTTTTGTAAAACTTATATTTTTCCGGATATTCGGGCGTCCCGGTACTTTCCAAACACCCTGTATAGTGGCATATTATTGATGTCTAACAGATGTATGGCATACGTATATAAAAAAGAAATATAAATATATATAGCTTGTGTTATTTACAATTAATGTACATATATAATGTGTTTAATGAATGTGCGTAAGATAATATATTCTTTATTAAGAGACATCTATTACACATATGTTAAACGTTCATTTTATATATATATTAACGAATATGTTATATACGACTATTATGCACCCAGATAGAACTAATATTAAAATCAGTCATAAGACGTGTTTCAGTTGTCTTTAAAGCATCTTTAAGAGATTATCTACAATAAATATTCAGATATATACAATAATACTTAGATTTTTTATATATAATGTTAAGTAATATATGTCTATAAGCACATATCTATAATATATATAAAACACGTATATAAGATGTGCATAGAAAAATGTACAATGTACAGCTAATAGATATTTCTTTGAAATATAAACTATGAGGCTATCTATACAATAGATAAAAGTACCCACATAACATAGGCGATTTAAAAAGAATTCAGTCGTATGTCACCAATTCTGAGTTCATTTTTAAATGCAAAAAGAATTCATCAGTGTTCAGTGAAAAGAATTCCTTTTGCACCTAAAAATAAACTCACAATTGCTGACCTACGATTGAATTCTTTTTCAATTCTCGCTGTTATCTGGGTATTTATTGTAAATAATCTCTTAAAGATGCCTTACATATGTAAGATGCCTTACATATTAAACACGTCTTATGACTTGATTTTAACATTTGTTCTATCTGGGCGCATAATAGTCGTATATAATATATTCGTTAATATACATTAATATACATATTCGTTAATATACATAAAATAAATTTTTACATAAGTGTAATAGATGTCTGTTAATCGTAAAAAATATATTATCTTACATACATTTATTAAACATATTATATATATACATTAATTGTAAATAACACAAGCTATATATATA
>NW_022639488.1:456698-460546 GCF_010583005.1 Odontomachus brunneus | reverse complement strand
TTTTTTTTTTTTTTTTTTATATACGTATGCCATATATCTATTAGACATCAATAATATGCCACTATATATATATTTTACGCACATTGTTTATACCTCAAAGAAATATCTATTAGCTGTAAATTGTACATTATTCCATACACATTTTATATATGTATTTTATATATATTATGGATTTGTGCTTATATACGTATATTATTTAACATTACACTTACATATATTATACATATAGATAACATCTTCAATAGACATAGATGTCCCATAGATTTATAGATTTATTATATACGTCTATGAGATATTTTGTTCTATGTGAGTAGTAGGAGCAGTATCTCGAAATTCATCATTAACGCACCATAAAACAAATATTTGTCACCAAATTTTTGTTAAAATTTATTTAAATTTGCATAGTTCAAAAGTAGATATTTATAGAATTCCAAGTAGGAATTTACTATTGGCATCAAAGTGGTCCAGTACCGATTTATGGTAAACTGTTCTGGCATAGTACCTGATGCCTATGAGTTTAGTATTGGTGTGATACTGGGATGATAGGAAGAGCCAGTATCAGAAAACAGTACTGTCACAGTATCGAAAATCAGTACTGCACCAGTATAAAAAAAATATTAATTCCTAACACTGGGGAGAAGTACCTGTTCTTAGTACTGGGCCAGTATTGATTTCTAGTAATTTTTATTATTTATACAATTGTTAATATATAACAACTATATAGTACAGAAAGAAAGATCAGACCATGGCTGGGCTGCTCTCGTGTGTATCTATACATGTTTATTTTTAATAGTCATATGAGGAAGAAATCTTCGGGGCGACGCACAGTGAGCGATTTGACTACTTTTCGGGGAAAAAATCTGTTCCATCACAATTTTTCACCAATCGCAATGATTCTTTTTGCAAATTACTCTTTGAACTTTCAGTTCTAATGGCTACTTGTTACAAATTGTGGAAACACTGTTATTTTTTCGTGGTCTTACAAAAGAAAAAACGCCAAAAAAGTATGAAAAATTAGAAAAACTTTGTTGTACAAAGCCAATCATCATAGATTTTGTAACCACTCGATTTTATTTATATTTCTTTATATTTTACCTCGTGCTATATCTCATGCTATATCATGCATCATGTTCTATGACGATTGACTTTGTACAACGAAGTTTTTTTCAGTTTTTCATACTTCTTTGGCATTTTTTCATCTTCTATTGTAAGACCACAAAAAAAATAACAGCGTTTCCGCAATTTTTAGCAAGTAGTTATTAATACTTAAAGTACTGAGAGTAATTTGCAAAAATAATCATTACGATTGGTAAAAAATTGTGGCAAAAGAGATTTTTGCCCCGAAAGGGTAGTCAAATCGCTGGATGATGGCTGGAATCGAGCTCAAGTCTTCTGCTTGTCAGGCAAACGTTCTTACCATTGAGCTATCTAGATTTCGCACCATCTTTGTAACGAATATGTCAAATTTTGTGGAAGGTTGAGAGCAGAGGATGTTGCAGTATACAGTATGACATCCCAGATAGCACAGAGAATTAAAAAAAATTTTTTTAAATTTCAGTTGTATGTCACCAATTCTGAGTTTATTTTCAGATGCAAAAAGAATTCTTTAGAATTCAGTAAAAAGAATTCTTTTAGAGATAGCTGTGTAAAGGTAAACATTTACCAAACATTTGTAGGAAACACGTTTTCATACTTCATATCTTAGAAATTATTCTATAAAAATAAAAAAGTTTATTTTCTTCAAAGGACTATTTCAACCCCTAAACTTCGAGATAAGCCAATATAAAAAAATATTGGTCTTTTATTTTTTATGCTCTATAACATATACAAAGCTCATTAAAATCGGTGAAGGACAGTTCCGTCAGGTCCTTTATAAAAGGCACAAATGTACTTATCTTCAAGTCGACATAACGCCTGAGACTTTAGTCTTGGTGATAATGGAAAATAATTAGACGACTGAATCATTCATTAAAAAGATAATTGATTGAAATAAAAAAGAAAGAAAACTCAAAATACAAAAAAAACACAAAATATAAAGTACAAATATAACATACTTATATCAATAAGAGCAGTAAGGTGCATGTGTGGGAAGATTCACATGCATATGAGTGAGAGTTAAAGTACATTTGTGTAAAATAAATTTTACATATGTAAGGCAATGATTTATATAAAAGCAGATAGTTTTATTGAATAATACGATGTCTAAGACGTTACAAAGTACGGGTTTTCTAGTGTATTTCGAAGATTTACATAAATCCTTGTTAAAATCTAAAAACATTGTAGAATTAATTCGTACAGATCTTATAGATTTTCAAATGTCATATCCACGCTTAATTTAAACCAAAGACAACGAACAAAGACGTAGTGGTCCCTATTTCCATTTTTTCTTTTTCTGTTATTTTTCTTATTTTTCTTAGTTATCTTATTTTGGTTTCTTTCTGTTTTATATTTTTAATTCTTTCTTATATCTTATAATTATCTTTTTATATTTACTTTTTTTACATTTTTAATTCTGTCTTATAGTTTTAATTCTTTTCATTTTTTGCACATACATATACAGAGTGTCCGGTAACTCATAGAGGAGCCTTGGTTTGCAGGTAAATTAGGTCAATCTGAACAAAAAATTTCTCTATCATTTTACGAACAACCACGTCCAATGTTAAGTTATTGATCAGAGAAGATTCGTGAATGATTAACGTTAATGATTACGCGCCAGTAGATGAGTTGTAATGGCAACGTCTGCCGCTATATGCTTGTATTAGATGAACAAAAAAGTCCTCTACTATTTTCCAAATGACCAACAATATATGTTTAGTTATTAATTATAGAAGTTTGGTGTACAGTTGTGCGTGTTAATACACAATTTTTTTTAATTAATAATTAAATATCTATGTAATTATTTAGAAAATGATAGAGAACTTTTTGTTCAGTGTGACCTAATATACAAACATACAGCGGCAGACGTTGTCATTATAGTTCATCTATCGTATGGCGAGTAATCATTCATAAATCTTCTTTGATTAATAACTTAGAATTTTAGTGATTGTTCATAAAATGGTAAAGAAATTTTTCGTTCAATTTTACTTACTTATATACCGCGGCTTTTCTGTAAGTTACTGTACATGTATACTCATATTTTAATATCTATCTTTATTTCTTTTCGTTGTTTACTTACTTATTTATTTATTTACTTACTATGTCTTTAAACTATTTATTAAAAATAACCAGAGAATTTCACAAGATTGTAAAGATTTATTCTTCGAATTCTGATTCAGATGAACCATCATGATCATCTTTAAAATAATAATTTAAATATTCCGCAAGTAAATATATTGTTGGTTGATGTACAACAAACTTAAAGTATAACAGAATTTTTGCAATGTGAGAGCAGCAACTGATAAGTTGTTTTCCTATCATCACCAAAATCAAAATTTCAGGCATTATGTCGACTTAAAGATAAATACGTGCCTTTCATAGATCCTAGCAAGGTGTATATGTGTGTGCGGGGGGTGCATATATGTATCGATAGTAAAAATCGGTATTTAAAATGAGTATTATTTTTTATATCTTCTTTTTTTGATATTTTAACAAAGATATATATGAATGTATTTACATATGATAAGTATTAGGACCTTAACTTAGTTTCCGCCCAAAAAATACTGAGAAAAAGCATTTATTGTAAAAAATTTATTTAAATTATTTCAATGAAAGTATTTTCCATCACTTTCTACAACTTTTTGCCATCTTTCTGGCAACTGGGCGATACCATCTCGATAAAACGATGTTTGTTTCGAAGCAATCCATTCGTCCACCCATTCTCGCACTTCTTCAACATTTCGGAAGCGTGT
>NW_022639488.1:441678-450554 GCF_010583005.1 Odontomachus brunneus | reverse complement strand
ACCATAACCTTCTTCAAGTAATCGATGAACTTCTGCTACACTTTTTTTCAAATCAAAATAGTGCAAAAGCACATGTCGAAAAAACACTTTATCGCGTTCCATTTTTCACAAAGCAAAAGAAATTGTTGTTTAGGAAAATAATTGTGTATGCTGACTGAATGTTATCGAGAAATGTCGAAATTAATCACAAACTACCTGTTTCGTTAGTAATGACTACTAGAACTGTTTGCATTGCCATCTAACATTTGAGGGCGGAAACTAAGTTAAGGTCCTAATATATGTAAATATGAGCATATGAGCAATTTTGCATGCGCTTGTATTATATATGCGGCATTGCTATACAACTTCGTGGTGTAAAATACATTAAATGGAAATGTAGTGCTTGTTTTATAAAACTTTTCATCTTTTATTAAACTGCTCAAACGCAGCTAATTGACAGATATTTTAAAAATATTCATTATCGTTTTTAAAATATTTTCCCCAGTTTTCTGGTTAAATAAACATGGCTTCCTTTTCATTTTAAGCTTAAATAATGTAGCAGAACATTTTTTACAGGTTCCCTTTTTAGGCAAAAAATGGCGACTTTTACAGTCCTGAATTTATCTGTGAATGAGCGAAGTATGATGGCCGTTGAGTCATGTATCCGAACTTTGCATATTGTAACAATATATTTAACAATTCAACAATTTTGAGGAATTTTTTTGTAATAATTTCTTCTAGTTGAGAGTGTTGCAAACGTTTAATTATCAAAGTTATTAGTTTAACATCTGATATACTTAATCTTCTATTCAAAGGTAAAATTGCTCATATTGGGAGTGTACATTAATGTTAAGGGACTTTTTGGTAAAAATACGGCTTTATTGCGAAAATATGGTTACAAATTGATCATTCAAAATATTGTCCATCGCTAACCACTATTTTTTTCCATCTTTCTAATAATAGGTGGATTCCACATCGAAAGAATGATACATCTTTTGAGGCTATCTACGAATCGATCCATTTTTTGGTATCCTCATAAGAATGGAAGCGCTGCACAGACAGGCCATGAATCATCGATCGAAATAGGTAGTAATCGGAAGGAGCAATATCTGGAGAATATGGCGGGTGTGATAAGACATTCCAGTTAAGGGGTTAGACCACCTTGGGCGCCCGAAAAAGCAGTCGACATTGAAGGTTGGATTGCAAGTCAGGTATTAATCAGAGAAAAATAAGTTGTACATCATGTTTTTTCATGTTTTTTCTACTTTCAAAACATATATTAAAGTTAAAAAATTATTATACAATTATAAAGTTATGATATATTTATGAGACCTGAAATTACGAACTCAGCTTTGGCGATGACGGTCCTACCGGCTAGCAGAGTTGTCTGAAATAAAAAGTGAAAATATAGTTTATTCTAGGATGAAAAACGGAAAGAACATCGATCAGGAATTTTATTATTTTAATAATTGTAAAAGTTACTGCGGAAAAAAGAAAAATGTTCTGTTTTCCAAAAAAATTTGGACATAAAAATTGTATAATAACAAAATAGAAAATGATAACAAAAAACTGGATCGATGTTCCCTGCATTCCATTGCAGAGATGATCTGTGTAAAATTATAAAGAAATCCGCCGAGTAGTTTTAGAGAAATCACCGTCACCGACTCAAAAGAAGTAGTTTCGAGAAAAACGCATTTAAAGTTGTGAGTGTGAATGTTTGTACCGTAGAAATGTCTTACCTTCAATCTGCAATTCCAGGACTATATAACAAGCCTTCCGCATCTGCCATCAGTTTTGTTGCTTCTCTATGGGATGTTTTTTTTAATTGTCGAGCTTCTTTAGATGACTGAAACGCTCGAGCGTTTGCTATCTTTACGCGTTCCGCATCGAGTTCTTCGTATATCTCCAAACAAGCCGGCCCAATATTTAGTCCCATTGTTTGCATATTTTGCAAAATATTATTCCAGCCATTGTTAAAAATGCTGATTGCAATATATGTAGCAATTTCAACAATATTTGCACCGCTGGATAAGTGCTTTGGTGCTATAGACCATACAAGGGCATGAACACTTTCATTATTATTTTGATGGAAACCTTCTAGACATCTTTGAAGCAAATCATCACGGCTCAAATCTTCATAAATGGGGTAAATAGCATTATATACATCTTTAGGAAGGGCTGGGTCGTGAGTAAATACATTCAAAGTTCCGCTGGCTTTTGCTTTTTGCCAAGCGCACCAAGAATCTGCGCCTGATGGACAATTTTCATGTTGCGGATTTTTATCTGTAGACGACATATGATAAAGTGTACTCCAAATAGCTCTTTTCATGTTTTGAATTGAATCACAGTTCCTACGAATTGCGAGCCCATAATATACTGAAAGTTTTTTTATGAGATTATCAGTCAGCTTTCCTTTCCTACCGAGACCTTTAATATCTTTTTTTATTTTGCGCAGCCGCGTACCCATACGTTTTTGCACGTGCTGGATGCATTCTTTTTTAATAACGGGTTCTTCGTACGGATTTAGATCCAAAATTCCTTTGAAGGTCTTACTATCGCCATCCCCGACATAATATTTATATTGCATCTCATACAAATCTTCAGAACGCGAAAACATTTCCTTCATCGAATCTATTTCCATTTTTGCAGCAGATCCCTCGTGATTAATGGCGCATTCTTCAAAGTGAGTGTTCTTCCATTCACTATATTCTTTGGTGTTAAGTTTCTTTTTCCAAAATGAGCACGTAAAACAGCATGATGATTTAACAACAACGTCCAGAATTTGTTTCGAAAATAGCCGATAAAGGTAGCTATACCAAAGAGCGAATGGAAACCTCTCTTTCGCCATGAACCGTCGCCAGATACTCGTACAGTAATCCCTACTTTTCCATTTTCTTTTGTAAGTTGTTTCTCTCTCTCAGCCGCTTTTCTCATCGCCACTTTACATATCTCTTTCGCCGCACAATGAATGTTTTTAATTATTTTATCATAAAAACATTGAAACATCGGCTTTGGTAAATTCATAATTCCACAAAATTTTTTAGCTCCACGTAAACCAACACCCAATAATCGTAACGCAAAAACAAAAAGTCGATTTATATCATATGCGTGATTTGCAATAAGAGGGCTTGAATTTATTTTTATGGGTTTACAATTACTGCACTTCATTATTAATTTGAATCCTAGTCCACGTCTGCTCGATTCAGTGAATTTTATCAGCTTTTACACTTAACATTTTCACTTATTGTAGTAAATACTGCTAAAAAGTGTATGATTCGATAACTGAATGCAGAATCAACCTTTATGTCGCTATCGGTATGTTTTAGTTTCTTCGCGGATGTACTTGTATTCGCAGTTTCCAGCTCCATTTCGTACTGATTAAGAGGCCGCTTTCTTCTTTTACTAACTCCCGGACGTCCTACTTTTGCTCTACTGCCTTTTTTGTTACTGTGGGTTCGATTCGACATTTTCACAACTATACGACTACTCAGCTTGAGAAAATGAAATGCACTGAGTTTAGGTGCGATTTAACAGAAGCAATACAGGAGATAACAATGCAAGCGAAAGCTGCGTACATGTGCGCTCCAGCGCGAAACGTGGACGTACACGATTGTGCTTGTCCGTCAGCGCGCTTTGCATGTCACGCGAAAAACTGTAACTCAGTCACTTTTGCGAATTTTGGGATGAGGTTTAAATTAAAGTGTTCTTAAATCTCTACATTTTCAGAAAATACAAAAAAAAACATCAATTTTTTGAAAATTTTAAGCTTAAGGTGGTCTAACCCCTTAAGCGCTTCTAACGTTTCCTTGACCGGTTTCGCAACATGTGGCCGAACGTTGTCGTGTTGGAAAATCACTTTGTCGTGTCTTTTCGCGTAATCTGGCCGTTTTTACTTCAATGCTCGGCTCATTTGCATCAATTGTTGTTGATAGCATTCAGTAGTGATGGTTTCGTTGGATTGGAACAGCTCATAATACACTACACCCAGCTAATCCCACCAAATACAGAGCATGAGCTTGGCGCCATGAATATTCGGCTTTGCCGTCGATGTTGATGGTTCGCCTGGCCTGCATCATGATTTTTTGCGCTTCGGATTATCGTAGCGTATCCATTTTTCATCACCCGTCACGATACGATGCAAAAAACTTTTTCTTTTGTGTCTTTGAAGCAACAATTCACAGGTCATTTTGCGTCTTTCGACGCCCCTCGGCTTCAACTAGTATGGAACCCAATTTTCTTGCTTTTGAATTCCAATAGCCTTCAAACGTCTGAAAATCGTTGATCGATCAACATTTAATGATTCTGCAAGTTCTTCAATATTTGATTTGGATATTGATCGAGTAAAGCTTCCACTTCCTCATCTTCAAACTTTTTCACCTAGATGTTCCTTGTCTTCCGTGTCAAAATCATCTTTTTTATAGCGTTCGAAACTTGTACTCACATGTTGAAATCAATGGAGTATAATCACCATAAGCTTCCGACAGCATTCGTTGACTTTTAGCTGCACTTTTCTTCAAATGGGAGCAAAAAAGCAAAGCTTCTCGCAAATTGGGTTTTGTTGGCACAAAATTCAACATATTCAATGCTCAAAAAAACAATGTTGTTTATATTTCGGCAAAATGATACATACTAAAAACTAAAGCTACATGATGGTGCTTTGACATGAAGGTAGCAACAATATGGCCCGATGCGATATAGTACTAATTACGCCATCTCTTGAAAATTCTTTAAAATGAATGCACACTCCCAATATTATGCAATTAGATTAACTGTTTTTGTTAGTTAAACAAATATTTATAGAGTTCATATAACTACATTAAGTTATGAAGTTTCTAATCTCTTACTTTTGACTAAATTTTTTAGTTGAAATTTCTATTGAAGATTGTTGAGCGGACTCAATTTTTACTCAATATGGCTTGATTGTAGTTGATGCAACCAAATTTGTTCAACTCAGGAACTTGGTTTGTTTTACGCGATTTTTTTTAGTGTACATAAAGAAATACATACTGCATTCAAATAAATGCTACTTGTTTCAAGTATTTAATAAATTTATATTTTCAATCTAAAATATTAAACTAAAACAAAAATTTGGTTTGCTTATTACATATAGTCGAATTAATTTCCTCTTCAATGAAATTTTATAATATTCTTATAAAGAGAATACATCCTTCTCTTTTAAGTACGTAATAATGAACTTTTCTAAAAGTTGTGATGAATATATTTAAAGACAATTATTTAAAAATTCTATTAAAGATAACCATTATTTAAAAGAAGGAAAATAAATTGGGTAATCGTTTTTTGTTGCATTAGAATAATATTTTTCTGTGCGTGAAAATTGCAGAAAGACGAAATATTCGTTGAGCTTCGGAGTAATGATGAGCAGGTGTAACTGCGTCAATCGTGTTATATTACTTATTATTACTTGTAAACTGTTGCATAAATATAGAACAATAAATAATAAAAATAAAATGCGATTTTTAAGTGTCTCCTCAGTTTTTAGTGAAAAAAGTTATAAAACTAAACTGTAATACAAGTAACTAGATAATTGAAACAAAATCACTACTATCCCATTTATTATTAAAAGTGACTTATTTGAATTTATTTATAAGGTGAGTTCTAACTACTTTCCCACCGGTTTAGATAAAATTGCTACCATTGTAGTCAGTGGCTCAAAAAACGTAAGATTATCCAAATAGGAATTTACTACTAGCATCAAAGTGGCTCAGTACCAATTTATGGTAAACTTTACTGACATAGTACCAGCTGCCAATACGGATTTAATATTGGTGTGATACTGGGATGATAGAAAAAGGCCAGTATATGAAAATAGTACTGTCACAGTATCGAAAATCAGTAGTGTACTAGTATAAAAAAAAGTATTAATTCTTAGCACTGGGGAAGTACTACTATTCCCAGTACTGGGTCAGCATCGATTCCTAGTAATTTTTATTATTTGTACAATTGTTAATATCACAACTATATAGTATGGAAAGAAAGATTAGACTATGGTCGAGCTGCTCTCGTTTGTCACTATACATGTCTATTTTTAATAGTCATATGAGGAAGAAATCTTTGGGGCGACGCATAGTGGAGCCATTCGGCATGCATTGTTTCAAAAAGATCTAGAGCTCTTGGATTTTTCAACCGATTTTGACGCTTTTTTTTAAATGATTACCTTGAAATTTGCAAGAGATCTATCGAGGCCGATTTTTTAAATAATTTTTTAGAAATTATTTATACATATAAACACAAAGACTTTTTCTTGAAAGTAAACTGAGACTACTGAGCAATTTATTTAAATGGAGTGATAAATGATTCTCGAGTATATACATATGCAGAGATGAGTATTATTTGAAATAGAAACATGCAAAATGGTTATTTTGTATTTTGAAATAAATATGCAAAATGTAAAATGGCTATTTTGTATTTTGCATTTAAAATATATTTTTCAAAAGTTATTTTACATTTCCATTTAAATAGTTTTCATTACTCATTTTCTATTTCTTCTTAAATAGAAAATGAAAATGCAAACTTTTTCTTATAAACTAAAAAATTAATCGAGATATTCTTTGACTTTATCGATATAGTCGAAGGAAACGTTAAGAACGAATGCGTTCAGAAACCAGAAGTTCTTACGAAAAAACAGTATGTTGATTGGCTATTGTAAACTTCCGCCGCGCGGCAAGCTTTGCCGCGTCCATTGCAGGAGCCATGAATCCTCCATACGAAAACTGCGTTTCGATATTCACTGTCAATGCTGACAACGTATAACTTGCCTAATATGAACTATATATTTTCAATACTAGCAGCGAATTTTAGAACGCAAACGAAGTAGTGTTAGTTGCGCGTTCCGAACATACCCAATGTGTACCACGCAGTTGCCACACAGTGACACCACTGTAGTACATAGCATACACCAAATTCTACGCCCTGACTCTGACGTTACTTGCTCTAAAGCAATCTATATTTTATAATTTGGCATTTTGTGATATTTTCTACTTTGTTTTTTTAAATGGAAGGATTTTTTATTACAAAATTTTATTTTACGTAAAGAAGCAAATAACTTTTATATGAAAAAATTGTTTATACAACCTCTATTTTTTAAGATATTTACAGAAATATCTACAAAATTATTGGATTTAATAATTTTTAACATGAATTCTATTAACTTTACCAAAAAATAGTAACAGATAAAAATTGTTTATTGTCTTTTCATAGAGCTCTGAGAATTTTTTCAGAATTTGTTAATTAACTTTTTAGTACTTCAAAAAAAATGCAAGAAAATGTAGTACTAAAAAGTTAATATAAAATTCTGAAAAAATTTCAGAGCTCTATGAGAAGAAAATAAACATTTTTTATCTCTTACTATTTTTCGGTAAAGTTGATAGAATTCGAGTAAAAAATTATTGAAACCAATAATTTTGTAAATATTGCCGTAAATATTTTAGAAAATAAAGGTTGTATAAAAAATGTTTTCAAACAAAAGTTGTTTGTTTCTTTACGCAAAATAAAATTTTCTAATAAGAAATATATGTTTCTATTTAAAAAAACAAAGTTGACCTCGACCTGACCTTGGCGGCACCACTCAAAGTCAAAACTGATACAGCCATTAAATAGACCTTCTGAAACCCTACAACTTTTGTCTGAAACATTTTGTCGAAAATTCTGTCCATTAGAAGATATTTTAGTAGAAACTTTAAAATGGAACACCCTGTATATATAATAACTTCTCTATGAAAATATTCTATAATATTTAAAATCTGAAGATGTTTTTTTATAACTCGAAGTTTATATAAAAAATAATATGTAATAAATATAAGAACATATATATTGAAAAACCCATTTTTATTTTGAAAACCATTTTCAAAATACCTATTTTCCATTTCTTATTTTAAATGAATTTTTCGAAACCATTTTACATTTCATATTTTTAAATGGGTTGGTTCCAACTATTTTGCATTTTTCATTTAAAATAAGTTTAAACACCCATTTTGCCCATCTCTGACCATAGGAGGAGAGCATACTAGATGGCGACGGGACGTGCGTTCGAGATCTGCGTATCTTTTCGTTCCAGAGAGAGAAAAATATCGAGAACGCTGTCTTGCTAGGCCGGGACTCGAACCCGGGTCTTTCGCTTGCCGGGCGACTGCTTTAAACCACTAAGTTACACTCCACGCTCACGATACTCTCCTCTCCCTAGATAACGCTCAGAGATGCCGTTTGGAATCGATGTCTAATATATATTAGACGTCGATTCAATATCGAATAGACGTCTAGAGAAATTGTAAATAATGGACAAAATAAAATCCAGAAATTTTATCGAAAACTCTATTTTAATGGTCAATATATTATGAATGGATTCTAAAACATTAAAATTTACTCAAAATAGAAGACGTCTAAATTGCCATTTTTCTAGATGTGCATTTAGACTAGACGTAACTTAGATTTCTCTGGCATCGGTTAGATGTCGAATCGACGTTAGCGTTCTTGCTGGGTAATGAAGATATTTCTTTTTCTTGGCATAAGCTCTTCTTTTGTTTGAATCAAATATTAATTTTATTTCGGTGGAATAATAGCTTAGTTCCAAAAAGAAAAATATATTTTCAACAACAGACTATTTAGTTTTCACAAGAAGTAATTCATTTATTTGAATCAAGATGTTATGTTATGATATTTTAGGCTTTCGCGGTGTCCATGCATATTAGATTTGGTGGTTTCCGGGATTTGAGCCGCGTGGATTCTTCTTGGTTTGATTTCGACGTTTCGCGAACATTTCAAGTCCGCTTCGTTGTCTTTTTCCCGGAGAGAGAAAAATACCGCGATTTTATATATATATATACATATATATATATATATATATATATATATATATATATATATATATATATATATATATA
>NW_022639488.1:418982-441668 GCF_010583005.1 Odontomachus brunneus | reverse complement strand
ATATATATATATATATATATATATATATATATATATATATATATATATATATATATAAGACCGGGGACTTGAAAAACCGAGTCTTTCGCTTGCCAGGCGACTGCTCTAATCGGTGAGTTATCTGACGCTTCACGCTCATGATACTCTCCTTTCCCTAGATAACGTTCAGAGATACTGTTCGGAAGCGGCATCGAGTCGTTTCTCCCTGATGAAGCGGACTGAAATGTTCGCGAAACGTCGAAATCAAACAAAGAAGAATTTCCGCGGCTCAAATCCGGAAACTAAAATGTTATGTTATGTTATAAGTTGAATTAAAACTTTCTTATATGCTTTCACCAAATTAACTACTTATTTTAAGACAATATTTTTTAGAAATATGAAAATTATTTTTATAGTGAAAATTATTTTTATGGTGATAAATTTCGTTTATAGAAGAAACATATTTATTTGAATTAAAAACATAGATTTACTTTATACAAGAACAAATTTCTTGTTTCAAAACATTTTGCAATTTTTGATTTATTACATAATATTGAAAGAAATATGCTAAATTTTTCTGAGTAAATTTTCTTATATTGAAATATTATTAAGTATTCAGATTCTTTCTAATCTTTCTTCGATCAATATATTTACATATATTTGAGAATATTTTCTTGTTTTGAGTAATCTTTTATAATTAATTTTGTCGGATATTATTGAAAATACCGCAAAACGGTCTGGGACTTTTGTTCATCTCAATCCTCACGAGAGATTATGAAGGTGATCTGGGATACACTGTATAACAGTCACATTATTAAGTAGGAAGTTACAACATTAATGTATGTAGAGTAAAGTCACCAAAAGCGACATACCACTTTATTTTTGGACGTTATGTCTTAATATAAAGCTCAAAATATAAATGTCTTAATATAAAGCTCAAAATATAAATGTAAATATACATACATGTATTTGGAAGTACCTCCTATCAAATAATATCACATTTTTACTGAAATTGTTTCTAGATTTAAAACAAAAAATGTTTTCATAAAAAGCAGGAAAATGGAGTTCAAAGAAAATAGGTGCCAAAAGCGACCTACCTATTGGAATTTATATAACATGTCGCATATATGATAATATATAATAATAAATAGTTCATTAATGCGTTTAATGGTTGAATAATGTACATTTATTCAAAATATAATATTACAAAAGGGAAATATAATGAAATAAATACATATCTTTTTCCATTTTTCTCATTTCTTACATATTTTACATATGTTATATTTTTAAACTAAACAAAATTAAACTTTAAAATAAACAAATGTCACGTCACAACGGGAGGTTATTAATCAAGTTATGTTAGTCAGAGTATCGCACTTATCACATACTGCAGGTATGTCATTTTAAAATATATTCTCATAAATTTTTTTAAGTTATACAGTAAAAAAGTGATGAAAGTAAAAATATTCAAAAAATATTTTTACAAAAGCCAAATATATGTAGAAGAATTTAATATTGAAAAAAAGGATAATTATCGCTATTTAGTCTACGTAATTCGTCAATAAAAATCATAGAAGTATTTTTTAGGAGGTCGCTTTTAGCTACTTTCCTCTATGTTATTGTTATTATTAGTAATATTATTATTATTTGGTGTTTACTGAGTGTGAAAAATAGGTCTTTTATTTTGCATAAACGAGATTTAAAATGGAAGATTATTTTTTATCTAAATTATTGTATTTTTGATGATACGATTTAGAGTACAGTTGTCAAATGTATGGAATCTGTCGTTAAATTCGAATTACGTTAATTGATAATGTAATTGAAATTTAGGATTATATAATATGATTTATGCGCTTATGTAATTAATTATCTGCGCTAACGCAGCTATATTAATTGATATAATATTGCACTGTAACTAAAATCAAATATAATTCGAATTATTGTAAACAGATTAGGATTCAGAGGACACATACAGTTTTAATAAATTTTATGACCGCAGCTGGTTACACTCAATATTAATATGAGATTGCATGCAAAGTGTTTTAAAAGAATGCTATCTTCATAAGCTTATCTTATTACAACTATGTTATCAGCGGAAGATAGTAATAGTACGCTATATAAAAGAATGCAAAACATTCTTTATATTCTATATTATCGATGAAACAACATTATTAAATATCATCGACTTTGAATAAAATTTAAAAACTTTATTTCTTTATTTCGCAACCTGGGAGGTTCTCTCTGGGCAGAATATCGTAATAGAAATACCGATAAAAGGTAATAATGATTCTTAATATTACCGATAGTTTCAATGCAGTTTTAATTTGAATAATAAATATTATATAAATTTAATAACGCGTACACACGCACATACAGTATAATTGAGTATAAATAGAGATTACCCAAGTATTACCGGTTACACAAATCTTCATGAAGCTATCAATTTAACACCATCTCGTCAGTATCACAAAAGCAACAAGACTTACTCGGTCGATATACGAGGAAAAGATTCTTACCTTGGTTAGGTAGTTTTCTATTATTGTTTCAGCTCACTTTCAAATGGATGCCTTCTGTAGTATAAAAGTTTTCGATTAACAAAGTGAACAAAATGATATTTCTAAAACATGAATAACCGCGAATATCTCAGGAGTCAATAACTTTGTCAAATACACCTCTATTTTTTATATTAAAATGTGAAATCATAAATTTATAAGAGAAGAAATTTAGCGAAAAATATTTTTTGCTCGAGACACTAACGACATCCATATACGATGATCCGTGTCGTAGCGCTGCTGTTAATCGGTACTTGATTCTCAGCATACGCGTTGAATAAACAAAATCAAATAAATTAATTAATTAATCAATGGGGAGAGAAGTTAAAAAATCAAGAGCGACTTGCGGGATAGAATATGTGGTTTCATATTTTTTTGTTTTTATATTCTCATGCATCACCAGTTCTTTAAAGCATTATGCCCATCTTTACCAACATAGATTAAATTTTAACCTGAATTTAAACTCTAATCAGGTAGAGATTTAAGTTCAAGTCAAGTCGTTTTTTCTCACGTGTAGAATGGATGGGATAAAGCGTAATCAAAGAGGAACTAAGGGATCAATCATGAGTTTCTCTTTTTTATGTGAATTCATGAAAAGTGAAAAAACTATCTAATATTTTCAAGTCAGAAAATCGTCACATTTGATTATGAATTTAAGGTTAAGATTCACGATCCCCAGGCCTCACTTCCTATATTTTAATTCCCATCTCTGGCTCACAATATGAGACACCTTTCGGCACGGCGCACCTTTCGGCGCGTTTTGTCGCGCAGCCGATGAAACGAGTCGTCGCGGAGCCAGCGTGACAAGGTTGGTGTATAGCGCGGCTGGCACCTTCAAGACGCGCAGTCGCGCGCCGGTTCTGTCGGGTGGGAGGTGATCAGCTGCGAACACACGAGGAACGAAGATGTTCGTCCTGCAAAGGTCTATATTGTGAGTACAAGAGAAAATTTTTGCCTTTCTCGCCGTCCGGCTTGCTTTTGGAGAAGTGTGCGCGCAATCCCTTTGTTGAGCCCTTATGCTCAACACGGAGTAATCTCCTCGAAGATGACGAGTGAATATATACACACGTGCACAGCAAACAGACAGACAGACAGATAGACATTGGGACGAACCTTCGTCGGTAGCTCGACAGAGGAAGGGCTGTGTCGTCGCGTACAGTATAACCTGACTTGTGTCTGCAATGCGGTGCTAGAAATAGGAGCGGCCAGCACGGCGATCGATACTGAAGCCAGGTTATTGGTTAGCTGTGCCGCGAGTCGTTGCCGAGCCGGAAACTGTGACGCTTTCTTGTCCAGGTGTTCTCTGGGCCGCTATGCTCGTGCTCTGCATGACTTGGCCTCACCTGGCCTTCACCAATTCGCCCGTGACCTTGATCGCTGTTGTGGCTGAAAGATTTTTATAATATATTTTATAATATATTTTTTGTTTGCTGCTTTTATAATATATTTTTTGTTTGTTCACGATGAAATTTCGCTTAAAATCGACTTTCGATAGTTAGTCTTTAAATTCTTTTTGAATAACGATGACCTATCGTTGTATCGAATTCATACCGAGAATTGGTATTCTGAGTTAACTCATTCAGAGGTATCGGTGTAACTGATTAGAGTCCATTGTTGGAATCTTTAGGAAAGTTCGTGAGTAGATATCGACGACTTCGAAATGCGTACCTTTAAATGTCAAAATTCGACAATCAAACTATAGTTTCTAATATTTCTGCATGCGAAGTACACTTTGTTTCAGTATGATTTTGACAATTTCTTTGCGACGCAGTTTGAAATACAGCCGATGATTCAATGAAAGAACTTGTTTTCTTTATTAAATCACAGAAATTCAGTTTTTTCAGTGGACCATTGGCTATTTTCAAACTGCGTCAATGTAAAAGTCTAAATCGTTTTGAAATCGAGTATATAAACATATCCAACTATATAGACTTTTATAATTATCACAACGTGAGACAATCGATGATGGAGAGCTCTGCAATTTTTTAAATTTTTTTATGAGGCAAATATATATAATATTGAATTAATCGTTAAATTTATATTACATTACAATTCAATTTTTTGTTATATTGATGCAGCAACAAATTTACTGAAAATTATACTCAAATTTTCATAATACATTTTACATGACATATTATCCTAAGCAAATATTAATAAGTTTCTTTAATTTTCTTTGTATTTCCATTTTGTCTTTATATATGATAAATATGTAAGACGTAATCTTTACAAATCTACTAGTAAAGTTGCTGCTAAATTTAAATATAGTTGTTTATCTGGATATTTTCTTTTAAAATAAAAAGCGATGCATGAGGTAATCCCCAAACTTTCCACTTCCTTCCCGATCGTCTGATTTTCTGATTAATGCATCTGACATTTCGACTATTATCAGAGATTGGAATCTGCATTCTCTCATTTTCTCCGCAAGGAATTATTATACAAGTTTCAATGTCTCATATTAATCGTCTCGTTAGTTTTATCGGAATCGCGATGGAAGTAATAAATTATAGAGAGCCTCGTGATTGAAAGTCAAGGTGAACGATAACTGGCGTTCCGGGAACATCGGTGTCATATAGCGACACGTGCTTTATATAGTAGGTGAAAAAAAATCCTTTCCGAAACTAGGTGACAAATGATATATGTGAGGTCACTCGACGATCCCCACCCAAATGTTTTACCTTGTGTAAATTCAGCAGTAGAATTCTAGAAGTTGATCTATAGCGAGACAAATTTATCTCTTTAGAAATTTTCGACCTGAATAGTAATAATAAACATAAATAATAAACATAAATAAACACGACGAGAAGTTCGTTTCCCGAAAAGAAGTTTCAGTAGGAACAACAAACATCGGTTGTAAACACAAATTTTAAATAATTTTTGTATAATAACATAAATATATATAACTTTCTAAATAGAACTTAATAATTATTAATACATTAGAAAATCGATGATGGAAACTTCACTTTTATTTATGAATCAATTATATTATGTTATATAAATTCTCTCTCTCTTCTCATATCAATTATATTTATGAAACCAATATTAAATTTACGTTATGTAATATTGTAATTTTTTGTTATACGCACAAATTTACTAAAAAGTTACGCTGAAATTTTTATATTTTACATCATGTAATGTTTTGTGTAAATTTTGATTATTTATTTCATATTTTTCTATTTCATCATTCTATATGATAAATATGAATTTGATTATAAAAAGGTACACTTTTTTTGCAAATATATAACATATGCAAATATATACTAAATATTATACATGTACCCGTTTGCAAAATAGTTTAAACGAATTTTTTCGACGAATTTCGAGACGTATTCGACGAATTTCCGACGTCCAATAAGAAAATTTATCTTATAAAAATTATCAAAAACAAATTCTTCCATTAGATATTGCGTGCATTCCGAAGTACATCAAATAAACGTGTTCAGACTGTTATGTAAACGAATGTACATTATAATGCCGAGCGATTTTCGTACAAAGAGCCGTCTGTTTTTGCTGTCGTATCGCTTTCGTTATGCTGAATGTGTCGGCGTAACGATTCGCTCTTATCCCGTTGTTATCGTGAACACAATTACGTATAATATATCACTGAAACTATCTTGCACATGGCTTGAAACAATGATAAATAGAAACAATACTGGCATAATTATACCGTGTCTTGTTCACCTAACCGTTTTGTTTCTAATAGATGCGCTTGGTTACCTAACGACGCGATATATCGCACACATCATTCGATCCAATTTATTGCATCCGACGGGTGTTCTATCCGTGAGTCATGAAATGTATAAATGTAATCAATTATTCGCGCAGATTGATTGCGCGTCGATTTTTAATAATTTGACGTTTATGTGACTTGTACAAGTATTATTTCGTTCCGTAAGTGACGCAATAACGCAAATTGTTTTTGTCATGTTTTTTTTCCGAATAAATTTTTTCAGCACTAAAACCTATCATGTATACAAATCAACGTAATACGTGCTATATTAAAGTTATCAGCATTTTCTAATCGCAGACGTTTATTTTTTAACACAAATCAAGAAGCTATCATGGTGACTACTGCTTTAACGTATACCGTTCCCGCTTTTTTAAACAATCAATAAATATTAAATTAGTATTGAACAGAAAATTCTAAGAATCTAGTTGCATTTACATGTTACGGCTGTAGGTTGGTCCATGTATTTTCTTTGACAATAATTGATATTGATATACAAAAGATTGATCAGGAAATTTTTTTGTTTTTCAAAAGTTAAGTACATAAGTCAATTTTCATTTTTATTCTCCAACGAATTAATTGTACTAATGATAGTTACTACATATCACAAGAGAAAACTTATAAGAGAAAACTTATAAACTTTTGCGTTTGAATTTTAGAAAACGAGAAATCTTTTGACCGGTTTGTTATGTATTAAGAGGTTCTTTTTACTTTTAAACGTTTCAAAGAAATAGGATTTAGGACTTTTTTAGAAAAAGTATGCAACGTATCGATTTATTATTATATAAATAAGAAGAAATTTAAAAAAATAATGATTATTTGGAAATGTTGTACTTAAACCACATTTTTTTGAAAACTATATTTTCAAAATGACATCAATTGACGTGCAAGATTCCTCGAAGAGTAGTGAACCTTTACTTTAAACTGCTTTAAATTGCTCGTATCTCTAATATATGTATATCAAAGTCATATCTTAAATTTTATAAAAAATTGAGAATTAACAGAATGGCATCGATGCAAAGTAGAAATTGCGTTTTTCTCACCAAAATAAGCAACTTCTCACATAATGAAAAAAAATATTAAATTTTTTAGTTTCCTAGAATTTGAGATGTATACTCTCAATATACATATTGAATACATGAATTATGTTGAAAATATGTAGAAAGTGTGTGTATTTGAAGCCGATTCAATAATCTTCGAAAAATGTTGCATGTCGATTTTAAAAGCATGGTTTCGAGAAAAATGCACTAAGAATTTTAAGTACAATATTTTTAAACAATATTATTTCTTGATATCTCTTTGTACTTGTATAATAAATGTGCCAAACTGCAAATCGATACGTTGCAGAGTTTAAAAAAAGAAATTCTTAATATAACTTATTTTTTCGGGCGTCTAAAGATTCCTTAATTTTCTACGTGTATTTGTATAGGATGTAAAAAGGAGTCGCAGTTGCTCGTTATAACCGTAACTTATTTTTTATTTTACGAAGAACTATAAATCTTTTTACCCCTGAATCTCCTCACGCCGCTATAAGAAACTAAAACTAAACTCTATCTCAACAAATTGTTTCAAGATAATGATACCATCTAATATCTTTGAATGATCTTCGATATCCGGTCTCTTTCTTTTTTCCCCTATATAATAATTGTAAAAAATTCAAAATAATCCAAACGTATACACTGCCGACCGAAAATTTGGCATCATCTATTAATTTTTCATAAAAGCGAATCTTTTGACACATTTCGTTATGATTTTGTTTAAATTATGAACTGTAATTAAAAAAATAAACTAGTATCAAAACTGCCTTAAAGTTTCTTTTACAAAATTCCTCAATTGCTTAATTTACGTAATGATTTTAAACTTTTGGCCGTTAGTATAGTTCCAAACGTTTTTGTTCATGTACACTCGTAGATAGAAAAGTAGTCCATAACTTTTAGGATGAGTTTATAAACTCCGCTGTTTTGTCCAATAAAAGAATTCTCCCACTGAAAAACAAATCCTCCTATTGGACAAAATGGATGAGTTCACAAACTCATCCTAAAAATTACGAAAAATCTTTCTATCCACGAATGTATGTACCTATATTAGTTAAAATCATTGAGGTTTTTTTAGTTATACCAGCATTCTCCATTTGGTTTTCATCAGTCTATAATTTGCTCAAGATAGATCTTAACTTTCTTTGACTCACATATCGGTCTTTTAAATCGATAAGAGACAAAACCGGTGTTTTCTGAAGACCATAAACGTTATCGTGCGCGAGCGACTTCAAATATAAAAAATGAAAATAAACCACATTTATAGCAAAAACAAACACATTTTATTCCATATCAATTACTAAAAAATCGACCTGACAAACTAGAACATTAATTTTTGTGTATTTACACGAAGGAATTCACGCAAATCAAGAAAAGTTAAGTAAAACCTTTATTTAACCTTCCAAACATGACATAAATTACGATAAAAAGCATCTCCGCTATCGTTACAGCCGATCGATCGAAGTTATAGAAAAGTTGTAATATACGTAGGCATAAGTTGATTTTGACACAAACTGTCGCGGAAAGTTCGATTACGTCATGGCGGAGATCACGTTGTATTATGTCACCTACGTCCTGTCAGATATTTATAGAATCCATTAAGTTGACGAAGTTACATAATTACAGTATTGATAGTTACATAGTTCAGTTAATTTACTTTACAATCAATAATTATTTCATCAACAACGATCGCGCAAAATCACACACTCGAGCGAACGTGTTACAAAGCGTGAGTTTAGCTTAGTTTGATGGCAATGAGCAAACTATAATAACGAAGGCCATTTCGCGTGGGAGGGCTATGCGAGCCCCGCGATGAATCGTTTAACAGGTCGGAACTGCTACTCGATTATAATGACATAATATAGGACGCGGGTCGGAAACGTCCCCAACAACCTGCGCTTATTCTAGTCCGCGCATAATTATGTGTACGAAAAAGATAGTAGAAGAAAAATCGTTTCATTTGAACAGGGAAGAAGAGAGACTGGGGGCATCCGATTATTACAGACGTGCTATTTTAAGTTAAATCAGCACGTGTTTCGTGAATGCTTAGATTCAGTAGACAACATTGACACTAAATGTGGTGCGCTAATACGGACCAATGTGTCCGACCACTTTGCTGAAGTTACGGAGTTAAAAGAAATACATATATCGACTACCTCGGTAAATGTCGCACGAACGTTTCTTTAAAAGCTGGCTTTATGCCATGAAAATAATAATAGCATAACCCGCTTCGATTCACGCGTCGAGGAACCAACGAGTGTCAAATGATTTTGCAGACGTAAGCGTCCCGTTGGACACATTTTGCGACATTTTAAAACGTAAATATGCACGAACTAAGTTTCTCATTTATATAATTAATTACTGAAAAATTCCCGAAATAAGGAAACCCCTTTTTTTAAAGTGCTAGGTCTTAAATTTTATTTAATATTTGTTGCTTTTTACCTCAAAGCATTGGCTCTTATTTATTGATTGTATATCTGAGAGGATACTTTATTACAGATTCATTTTTCCTTCTTATTTTTTTTTTTAATTAATTAATTTTTCTTTTCATAATAGATTGATCAACTCGATTCAAAAGTCTTTTAAGTATGTCTTTCTGAGAAATATGTTTTCTATGAATGAGAACTAGTGTGCAAAGTCACAATCCGCTCTACTTGCAGCTTCATTGATTGTTATCGATTTTTATCTATCGTAACTTTATACGTTTGACTATATCCGATAAACCGTAGTTTCATAACAGGTTTCAGCTTTAGTCTGATTAGTTCGTATCTAATCGTCGTCCCCGTCTGTCTAATCATATATTCCGCACTTATCGATTTTGCTATCAATTTCACTATTAACGTCGAAGAGATTATATCGTTTCATGGGGGATATACTGGATTATCAATACAACAGCTCATTCTTATTGAAGATATATGACGATAATGTGGTTTGTATTTTGTTTTTATCTACCTAAATAGACTGTCATAATTATCACATGAAACAATCGATGATGATAACAATTTTTGTAAATACATTTATGATAAAAATATATTGTATTAATTATTTATTGAATTAATTATTAAGTTTATCTCATACAATAACGTATTTTTTATTATTTAGTTTATTTTTATTATATTGATGCAGCGATAAATTTATTAAAAATTACACACTGAGATATTTATATTGCATTCCATGATATATTATTTTAAACAAATTTTGATCAATTTTTTCATATTTCTATGTAGTCACTCCATGTGATAAATATGAGCGCCATATGAACCATTAAAAAGAAACGGAACCTTTACAAATTGACTAATAGCTGCCAAATTTACGTACTGCTGTCTATTTGGATAAAAAAAACTTAGACAAATTTTTGTAATTATCACGATATGAAACAATTAATATTGTAAAAACCTTGTAATCTTTTTAATTACATTTTGACAAAAATATATTAAATTAATCATGAAGTTTACATTTTATAATAATATAAATTTTTTAAATTGATACAGCGACAAATTTATTGAAAATTATACTCAGATTATATCATATTATATTTTAAATTATTTATATTGTTCTGAGCAAATTTTTATCATTCCTTTTTTTTCCTATTATTTTGTTATTTTATATGATAAATATGGATATATATAAGAACACAACTTTTATAAATCGACTGGTAAAGTTGTCAAATTTATGTACTCTGTTTATTTGAGTAAAAAACAAAATGTTTGTTTTTATTCATTGAATGAAATAATTTTAGCAATCGTAAAATTATTTCCTTCAAAGTTAATAATAATGTAATAATAGTTAATAATATTATAATGTAGTATTTAGTAAGCTTTATTATAAAATACTATAATATTTATAATATAAATATTATAGTATTTTATAATATTATTTTATTATTTTATAATATTATAATATTTATTGTACTAGTATAATAATAATAGTACAATACCAGGATATGTCTGTACATGCGTCAACCACTATGTCATCACCAAAGTTATTTTTCCTTCTAGCATTTTAAGTATTCATATATTCTGCTGATATTTAGTAAATAATTGTGTAATATGGAGTATATTCTTTTAGCAATAAAGATGCGTATATGGAACGTGAATACGCGATAAGAGCTAGTTATTTGCCGTGTAGCTGATAAGTCTAGCTGATAAGTTGACATCTCGTGCTATCCTTCTGGTTTCTGCCAAGTAACATTTTATTTATTGAAAGATCCTCGTTTATTGTACTCATCTGAAGAATGCTCCAAAATGATGGATAGCGATACATATCTCGTAAATGATTTTGATGAGTTCTCACGCGTATAAACCTGTTTCCGTCGTTAATTTTAATTAAATGACTTGCTGGCTGTCAGCCGACAATAATTAAACATAATGAATAGTTAGCAACATTTTTAACTTGCAGCAGTGAATATCAGCCATCATATTTTTTCTTTTTTTTTTGCATAACGGCAAAATGTAGAAGCTAAATATTCTTTGTTTTTCTTATAAATACCGAATACAATTCGCATAGTCGATGCCGTGAATACCATAGAAACCTGTTATATGTGTTTGTAGATCAACTGCCAGCAGAAATTGCGGTGGATCATGGACACGAGTGTTGCTGCCTACACACGTCACCGTGAAGGACGCCCAACAAAAAGAGATTCACGAGGTTTCGGGAGATGTGATACCTATAAATATGGTGAAGGGTATCGGACATCTTAGAGATCCCCGGCTCAACAAGGTATCGTTATCGTTTTTTTACGTTTCTTCGTGAAAATGTTCCTTCAATACAAAGGTGTACGATTATAAGTAAGTATTCTGTATATCATAATAACAGGGCTTAGCATTTACTCTAAAAGAGAGGATAGCATTGGGAATACATGGCCTGCAACCTCCGAGATTTAAAACACAGGAAGAACAGCTGGCACTATGCAAAGCTTCAGTTATGAAATATACAGAAGATTTAAACCGATATCTATATCTGGTGGAGCTTCAGGTAAATAACACATGGAAAAATACCTAAAAAATTTTTTTATGTGAACATATGCAATTGCAAATGAATATATACACAATCGTATAAAATTTAATAAAATCATATCTAATTATTTCTAGTTTTATATATGGATCACATAAAAAGTTATAAGACGTTATAAAGCATGATTTGATTATATATTAATTCAAACAAAATTAGATATAATTATTAGGGATGTGCTGGATACTGAATTTGCCGGATACCGGATATTCGATAATAACGTGATACCGGATATCTGATACTAATTTCTAAAGAAATTTCTATATTAATATTTAAATAAGTAATATATTACATAACGTTTGCCTATATTTGCCATATAATTTAAGGGGATTAGAACGGTTTTATGTTCCGAAAATCGAGTGAAATTTGAATAACGATTGCCGACAAACAAGTAAACGTACACAAGGTTTGTTTTTTTTTTTAGTTTTTATACATACTTTTAGAAATAAGCAGTAGAAATTCAAAAAATATTAATAATTGAGTGAGATATTATTAAATTAAAAAAAAACGTTTTTGCGGTTTTGCCACGATTCCGGGAAAACGAGTTGAAATTTTGTAGTGCGCCAAACGTCATTTTGTAGATGAGATTTCCCTCTAAAGATTGAACCGAAATGGGACTGAAAATCTAAAAAATTAGACAAAAAACTAAAAATGTTTAAAAATTCAAGTTATTTATTATTAAAACTGTATTAAAAAATTAATTTTCATAGGCAAACTTTGGTTCAATCTATGCAGTACGTCTTTATCTTTAATTAAAAAAAAAATGAAGTCGATATCTTTGAGTAATCGTCTTTGAGTAATCGTGGCAAAACAAACGAAAAATGTTATTTTGAAAAATAAACGACCGACTACTTCTACTACCGACCGACCGACTGTTCTCGTCTCCTTTGTCGTTACTCCTATATTTGTTAGTAGTGATCTCCACACACCTATAGCCTTTGTTTTCGATATTATTATTTCTAAGTGTTAGAAACGTTATTACTGTTTATCAGTTTGTTTTAAATAAACAATTTATACATTTCTTACACTATATGATCACGTGCGCTCAGTGCGGGCCATTCAGTATGCGTTGTTTCACAATGATCCAGAGCCCTTGGATTTCAACCGATTTTCGACGCTTTTTTTTTTAATGATCATCTTGAGATTTACAAGAGATCTGTCGAGGCCGATTTTTAAAATAATTTTTTAGAAATTATTTATAGATATAAACACAAAGACTTTTTTTAAGTAAACTGAGACTACTGAGCAATTTATTTAAATGGAGTGATAAATGGTTCTCGAGTATATATACATATGTGTATATACATATATATATGTATAACATATATAGAGTGTCCCATTTTAAAAAACGCATTCTGATAATTCTTCAGCCAAGCATATTCAGCAAAAATTTTAAACGAAAGTTATCAAGTTTAGAGGGAGACATGTGAGGGTAACCTTAATCTTGACCTTTGAGATCAATTTGAAGATTATTCGAAGGTTAATTTTGCTTTTTAAATAGAAATATTTAGTTTATATTACGGCTATTATATCTAGTTTATTATAGTAAAGTTTTATTCCATGTAAAGAAGCTAACAACTTTTGTTTGAAAAAATTTTTTATACGATCTTTATTTTCTAAGATATTTACGGAAATATCTACAAAATTATTGGTTTCAATAATTTTTTACTCAAATTCTATCAACTTTACAGAAAAATAGCAAGAGACAAAAATTGTTTATTTTCTTTTCATAGAGCTCTGATATATATATATATATATATATATATATATATATATATATATATATGTACATACACATATGTATATATAACATATGTATATATACTCGAGAATCATTTATCACTCCATTTAAATAAATTGCTCAGTAGTCTCAGTTTACTTTCAAGAAAAAGTCTTTGTGTTTATAGGTATAAATAATTTCTAAAAGATTATTTTAACCCTTTGGGGACGAGTGTCGGCATATAGCCGCCCAAGCCGTTTTACCGTTCCGGACGCGTGTCGGCATATAGCCGCCCAAATTAGTTCGTAGCTGCAAGGCTTGCGACGTCTGTCGTTCTGAGCGATAAGATACGCATAGGTATAGTAAAAGAGTCACGTTTTCATTCAAAGACATTAGGGGCCATTAGCGATGAAGTCTTATCTTCCTTATAGCCCGTCGAGCGGCTCCGTCCCCAAAGGGTTAAAAATCGGTCTCGACAGATCTCTTGCAAATTTCAAGACGATCATTTAAAAAAAAAGCGTCAAAATCGGTTGAAATCTAAGGGCTCTGGATCATGAAACAAACGCATGCCGAATGGCCCCACTGTGCGCCGAGCGCGCGCTGCCTCAAATTTTTCGCTCTCCTGAACTCAATTTTGCGAATATCGAGGTTCTTCTTGCACCAAAATATTCTTAAATATTGTACTAAATCCAAAAATCGCTTTTTTGGAGATTTCAAACCGTTCAGTCTCCTTATTACATACTTGGTCATTAAAATCGATCATAAGATGTTTTTGCAGAATATTTACACCACGTAGTTTACAACGAGACTGTTCCAATTGCATACTACCAACCGGTGCTCTGCTTTATCTAGTTTAGTAATTACTAAACCCAATTAGATCTAACCAATCATTACATTTTGTGTCCAATCGGGCTGTGTGCAACTGGACTTCACCCTTTACAACAGAGTTTTTGTTTCTCTTCTTATGGCTCTTGCAGACCAGCGCGATGTGCAACGCAGCACGTAATGTGACGATTGATATCCAATTAGAGTACTGGTGTTCCGGTAAAACTGTACGCTCATTGGATATCGCGCATCACATATCGTACATCATATTGTGCTGGTCTGAGAGAGTGAGTTACTCTGGCGGCACTGCCAAGCATTGTTGAAAATAAATCTTCAGAAAGATGGTATATTACAGAGTTGACTTAATAAAAGATAATAGAGATAGTTTGTTCTTAGAGAACTTTGGATTTCGAATCCTGCATTAGTGGCACAAACTTTCAAACTAATACTAATAAATTAATATCCAGCTATCCGGCTGGATTGTAAAAAAATGACCGAATAGGCCGAATACCAGATAGTTGCTGGATATCCGGCACATCTCTAATAATTATATATGTTAACAATGTATTATTATATCTGTCTGCACGCAGTCATATTGGCATATATTACCAAATATGATTTTATATAATCATTAGTATCCAAATTCGATCTTATAAGAGAATATATAGTCATAGATAATACAATGAATAAATTAAATAAGTTTAAGAACAACAAAACTTAATAATTTTTATATTCTCGATTCAGATATATTTATATCTTGAATGATATGGTCTATGTTTGATTAAATAAAATCATATTACACTATTTTACAAATTTGGCAATATAAGACGATTTATATATATATATATGATTTTATATTATCATATATAATAATTTTTTCTCGGGTTTACTACATTCAAACAAATGTTTCAAGTATTTCATAAGTTTATATATCCTCAAATCTAAACGGAAAAAGAAGATATAGTGCAGATATAACCAGAAATATTTAGTTGTGAGCAGCATAGTTACATCACTTTAGTTATTTTTATACGATTGTAATATATATATTTGATATGACTCAGTTGTTTTGGTATATTATAATAATTACATCAGTGTAGTTTGACGTGATATGGTTGTAACAATCAAAAATTGATTGTGATGATATTTACCATGGATACACTGAAATATACTTGTAAAAACAACCAGATATTATCAGATATTATCACTGCTACAATACCAGTAACTCAGTAATTGTTCTGTGGTTGCAGTAACTACATAATTAGTTATTCCGTATTTTACTTTTAAGATAGTTACTTTTAAGATAGTTAAGATTGGTTTACAAACCAATTTTTGTTATAAGTTTCTCAAATTTTAACAATACATTGATAAAAACACGATTGATACGTATGTGCAATTAGAAAAAGATTTATCGAAACTGAGATAATTGAAGTCAAAGAGTTAGCACTATTTATATATGTATCACATACATGAAAACGACTATCGATAGTATATTTTCAGTTCTAGTAACCAAATTACTTTTACGGTTATAACGAAAAATAAGAAGGCAATAAAAAAGATTTGTGAAAATGTTATAAAAAATTACAAGATCGTTGATCTAGTTTTCAAAAAATTAAAATATAATATTTGTAAAATAATAGATATATAAAATATATAATTTATGAAAATGTTTGAAGTATGTTACAACTAACTTGTAACAATTTTGTAATACTTTATTCTACTATATTCTATTCTATTCTATTTTGGTGTTTCTTAGTTAAATATCTTCTTAAAGATAGAATGATCAAATAATATTGAAGATCTATAATCAATATGTAAAAAATACGAAAAATAGAGTAAAGTATGAAGAAACTAACGTCGCAATCATTTTTCTAGTAGCATGCATTAATGTGCGTCTATTGATACGTATGAAATGTTTACAAACATATGTCTGACACAGACAGTCCCAGTCAAAAGCGTTAATATGTCAAAGTGTGAAAAACGATAATTTTTTTGTGTGTATGCTATATTGTAACCGTGCGCGCTTGAAATGATTCTTAACTTTCGCGGAACGGTTTCTAGGAGAGGAATGAGAGGCTATTTTTTCGCCTACTGAGTGAAAACATCGAACAGATGATGCCGATTGTTTATACACCTACTGTTGGGCTCGCCTGTCAAAAATTTGGCGTAATTTACCGTAGACCACGTGGGCTTTTCATCACTATATATGACAAGGGCCACATTTACGAGGTTTTGAATAATTGGTTAGTATTAGAAGCGAAAGACACAGCATTAGTTACATATATGTCGTATTTATATACAGGGTGAGGAAAAAGTATGGAAATCCTGAAAAATCTAAAAAAATATAAGTTTTACAGAAAAATGTTTCAAATAAAAGTTGTAGGATTTAAATAGGTCTATTCAATAGTCTCATCAGTTTGACCCTGGCTGGCGTCGTTAAGGTGAAGTCAAAGTCATCTTGAATTTTTTAAATAAAACACCCTATTTTTTATTGCATATTCTTATAGTCCTTCTTAATACCTTTTCAAAGCACTATAATTTTATTCATTTTGGGTCAGCCGCTTCAAAGTTATTAAGTATTTTACAGTAAGAAGTAATAGACATCCGAAGACAAGGTCGGAATATGATCCAGCCAACTAAGGCAAGATCGGAGGATGATCTAAGCTCTTAGATCATCCTCCGATCTTTCCTTAGTTGGCTGGATCATATTCACTCAGCTGTTTTCACGACTACTCACTCTCAGTTGTTTTCACGGCTACTCACTCTCAGCTGTTTTCACGGCTACTCACTCTCAGCTGTTTTCACGGCTACTCACTCTCAGTTGTTTTCACGGCTATTCATTATTAGTTGCTTTTAAAATGCTGCACCTTACTGAACGTGAACGAATATCTCTTTTGATGATGAGAGGATGGGGAGACAGACTAAGGTCATACAATGATGTTAAGCAGCTCTTCAATGCAACATTTCGGAATGAAAATACAAGTATCTCGAAATTTACGGTTCACAAAACTATCAGACGTTTCGAAGAAATTGGTGGTGTTAAAAATCGTCCAAAAGCAGCCTTAGTTGGCTGGATCATCCTCCGATCTTGCCTTAGTTGTCTGGATCATATTCCAACCTTGTCTTTGAGTGTCTATTACTTCTTACTATAAAATACTCAATAACTTTGAAACGGCTGACCCAAAATGAATAAAATTATAGTGCTTTGAAAAGGTATTAAGAAGGACTATAAGAATATGCAATAAAAAATAGGGTGTTCCATTTAAAAAATTCAAGGTGACTTTGACTTCACCTTAACGACGCCAGCCAGGGTCAAACTGATGAGACTATTGAATAGAGACTTTTTTAAATCCTACAACTTTTATTTGAAACATTTTTCTGTAAAACTTATATTTTTTGAGATTTTTCAGGGTTTCCATACTTTTTCCTCACTCTGTATATCAACGCTAGTGATAGCATTAAAGGTCGATTTCTCAGTAGTTGTTTAAATTTACTAACTGTTGTTATGTAGTAGTGTAAACTTAGACTTAAGTTTCAATTCTGTTCTAACAATGTGTTTGATATATTAAAAAAAAAACTTTTAAATCTAAATTTACATAAAAAGAATTTTTAGTCAAAATTACTATAGAATTTTGTAACCAAAGAATAGATCGATATTGTATAATAATATATTTATAATAATATAATAATAATTTATTTATTATTCTTTTATTTCACACATGCTATTTATATTTTGGGAATTAAAATATATTCTATCAAAATACTATATTTCTAGCGAAATTTAATGTTTCTAGAATATAGCAAGATAGACTGACAGTATATATATTCTTGCACTAATAAAAACATACTAATATTGAAAAGAATTTTTATAAAAAGAACAAGCTATAATATTCTCTCCGTATAAATTACTATAGAAAAGTCTAAAGAGTAACTTTCACCAAAGCTCCGATTAAAGTAATCGATGATTAATCGGCAGATATGCTAACAGCTAGCTATGTAATGTTTCGTTTAACATTAATTTAAAAAAAATAATACTATGTATGCTAGCAAAATATAACAAATAAAACTTGACTCTGATAGGAGTGTTAAATATTACTTATAAAGAGAGAACGAAAGAATTTTCTTATACGTTTTAACACCTAACTGCATTTTATTTTTTATGTTATAACTTATGTTATAACTTATATTATATTTTTTATGTTTTAACTTTATCGACTGAGCTAATCGGCAATTAGTTTAATCGGAATATAAAGCAAATCACTTCAAATCTGTCTGTATAAGTTTTTTGTTTTTATACATTAACATCTTGTTATCAAAAAGTAATAATCATGAAGAAAGAAATGCGTTTAGTCAGAAATGCATCACACACGCACTACGTGTAGAAATTAGACGGGAAGTAAGCAATCTACACGCGGTTGCATTTGCTAAAAATAGTATTCCACACAACGTAGTGCGCATGCATCATGTTTTATTACGTTATATCGCTAGCTGCGGTAGAAAATAATAATTCTTCAATATATATGCTTCTACAACATATATATGCAGAGAAGAATGATAATTCTACACAACATAGCATAGTACATATATCAGCGTATATTCTATTTATTATATTTCTAGGCCAGAACAAGCAGTACGAGCCATTTGTGTAACAGATGGCGAGCGAATTTTAGGTCTTGGTGACCTTGGTGCTTGCGGCATGGGTATCCCTGTCGGGAAACTAGCACTTTATACAGCTCTAGCTGGCATTAAACCACACCAATGTCTCCCGATCACTATTGACGTAGGTACTAATAACGAACAGTTAAGAAACGATCCTCACTACATCGGTCTTAACAAGCCCAGAACTCAAGGTGTTGAATACGATGAATTGATCGACGAATTTATGGCAGCCTGCGTAAAAAAGTACGGACAAAACGTTCTTATTCAAGTAAGCTAACATATAGTTATTATATACACACTTTCAGATACGTAAAGCGCCTTATGCCCACAAGTCTCAAGAAATTTTATCTCGCGGAACGATCTACAATAAATATACTCTGACAATATACTTTTGATATGTTTCAGTTCGAAGATTTCGGGAATCACAATGCTTTTCGTTTCTTAGACAAGTATCGAAATAAGTACTGCACATTCAACGATGACATTCAAGGTACGGCCGCGGTTGCAGTGGCTGGCATTCTAGCATCAAAGAGGATAACCAAAAAGAGAATGTCGGATAATAAGTTTGTCTTCCTGGGTGCCGGAGAGGTGTGTGAACTTAACTCAAATTTATACACAGAAAAGAAATGCTATTGAATCAATAGAGTTAGTCTACAGCCATAGAATAATTCTTTTTAATTAAATAGTAATATTATTGAAACTAATACTCTAGTTATTCAAACAAAATTCAGAAGAATATTTGATAATAATGCATATTAAGGGACACTTTGCCGATGACCTTGACCTTCATATATCTGATAGAGGTCATTCTCCTGAGTAACGTTCTGAATATTTAAAGTAACGGTCTTTGTTTATTAAAAAATTATGAACAAAAGAAGTTAACTATTTGGACTGTAATTTTCCGATTGTATGCATGTATATATCATATATAGACATCTTATTAAATGCACAAAGTACACGTATATGCACGGGGGAGGGACTTTGCCCTAAACAACCTAACCCATTTGAAATATGATAAAACGTACACGTATATGCGCAACCTATCCTTTACATTTGTATACGCTAAAATATCGCAAACAGTATCTCCATTTGTATTCTTATATTGACACATTATGTATAAAAATATAAAGAATAAGTTGCGTATATAGTGTACATTTTATCATATTTCAATAAATGAATTAGGTTAGGGTTAAATGTTTTGAGGAGAGCGGAGCTCTCCCTCGCGCATATACGTGTACTGTTTACCATATTTCCATATACACTGTGTACAAAAATTACGTTCCATTTATACCGCATTTTTGAAACTTCTTTTATTCATAACTTCTTAATGAAAAGAGACCATCACCTAAAACTTTTTAAATGTTATTCAGGGACATGTCTTTGACAACATATGTGAAGATCAAGATTATCGACGAGGTGTCCTTTAATATGCATAATTACCGAATATTTTATAATCACGAATATCACTTTATGGACATATCTTTTTATTTCAATGTACTTTGCAAAAATTTTAAACATGCATCTTCTCGCATCAATCTAAAGTTCCACGACAAGCGACTAAAAGCTTTAATATAACTTAAGTAATAGTTTCAGTATAATATCGCTATTTAATTAAAAAAATTTATTTTAACTACAACGCTATTGACCGCTTCTATTCATTCAACAGCATTTTTTTGTATATACGAGATATCATAAAACTGTCTCTTACGAATGCTGAACATTTATGTTTGTATTATTTGTTTCAAGACCACAACGTAACAATGTTCTATTTGCTTGTAGGCAGCTATTGGAATAGCGGATCTTTGCGTTAAAGCGATGGAGGCTGATGGTTGCACCGAGCAGCAGGCTCGTGATAATATTTGGATGATGGATATCGACGGATTACTCGTCAAGAATCGGCCTGAAGGTAATCTGGAGGGCCACAAGATTTGGTACGCGAAAGAACACAAAGTAATGAAGACGCTAATCGAGGTCGTGAGGGAGATCAAACCTACGGTTTTGATAGGTGAACACTCTTTCTTTCTTTGTTCGAGAAGAGAGAACTACGGTATGAAGACCAATTGTTTTTGCAGGCGCTTCGGCAGCTGCAGGTGCATTCACTCCTGAAGTCTTAAAAGAAATGGCGAAAAATAACGAAAGGCCATTGATTTTTGCTTTGAGTAATCCAACCAGTAAAGCTGAATGTACAGCACAGCAGGCATACGATCATACAGATGTATGAATATGTTATTCACATAATAATTATAATATAATTGATAATAATCGCGAATTAGAATAAGCGTTGCGCTAATATTATACTTGCTCCCAACGAATTAGAAGTAGTTAATTAGACCAAATATATTTGCTTTCAGGGAAGATGCGTGTTCTCTTCTGGTTCACCATTCGGTGAAGTAAATTATAATGGAAAGACATATAAACCGGGACAAGGTAATAACGCGTATATCTTCCCTGGTATAGCCTTGGGCGTTATTGCGACTGGATGTCACCACATCACGGAAGATTTGTTCTTAATCTCGGCACAAGCTGTGGCTGATCACGTGAAGGATGAGGACCTCCAAAGGGGAAGTTTGTACCCACCGTTGAATAACATTCGCGAATGCTCAATTGACATTGCAGTTAGGATAGCGGACTACGCTTATGCTAAAGGTAATCGTCGTAGTTATGGAATTTTAAATATTACTTTTACATAATTTATTCAGAGTTAAGAAATAACGTGTTACTTGTAACACCATTACCGTTAAAAATTAGATTTTTAAACGACTTAATAACGACATCATTTTTTTGTAATAGTAACGGTAATGCAATTACTTCTTTATGATAACTGTAACAGCAAAATAATAATCATTACTTTTATTGTTATTTTGCATACTATTCTCAGAGATTCTTGCAGTTAAATCTCATTTAAGACATATTAAGACAAGTAAAAATTCGTTTAGGAACGATAATAAAAATACTGCTACTTAAACTTGTAACAATAGATGTTTATTCTTATATCTTAGCAAGAGTTTAGTGTGCAATTCAAGCTTAGAATGAATGCCTAACTCTATATATGGAGAAAATATTGTAATATAAATTATGATAAAAATAGTAAATTTTATGATCTTCCCTGATATATGATACAAAAACATTCAAGTAATTACAGTAATTTTAAAATAAAAAGCTAAATGTACATAACATTTTTAAACA
>NW_022639488.1:418676-418972 GCF_010583005.1 Odontomachus brunneus | reverse complement strand
GTTAATATACAGGGTTGGCAAAAAGTCCGGAAACGATCAAATATCTCGAAAAGGATCAACTGTAGCGAAAAATATGTAAGTAGCAAAGTTGTAGGGCTTCATAAAATGTACCTAATGATGGCTAAAAATTTGACTTTGAGTGGAGGACGAAGGTCATACGAAGATCAAATTGAATTTTTTAAATTGGACCCCCCACTTTTTACATATTACATATTTTTACATATTTTACATATTTTTACTTATTACATATTCTTGTAGCTTATTTCAAGGACTTGCCAAAAACCTATAATAAAGTA
>NW_022639488.1:409350-418666 GCF_010583005.1 Odontomachus brunneus | reverse complement strand
TGAATTTTTTTAAATTGGACCCCCACTTTTTATTACATATTCTTGTAGCTTATTTCAAGGACTTTCCAAAAACCTATAATAAAGTATTTTTTTATTCGACATATTTAGAGTTATGAGGCTTGAAAGGATTTTGGTCTTTAACTGTTTCTGTTTCATAAAAACGAATCACTGTCTTCTGAACGGTGGATTTAGAAATAAAATTGCGATCAGGATATGCAGCATTGAATGTGTAGATCAGTTACTTCTTCGTATTATCTAATATGGTCCCCAAATTTTCGATAAAGAAACAGCATTATTTTTTCTTTGTCAGTTAACATTTTTAAAAGGAAATTTGAAATTGTAGTTGGAAAAAGAAAGGGAAAAGACAAAGAGTAAAATGCGAGAGAGCACGACTCGTTTTTAAAATACAAAGATCGAGAAGCATTATCGTGAAGCGCGGGTATGCGCAAGTTTTGACTGAGTACGTGTGATATTACGTCGTGACTGAATAACCGCGTTCGATGCGAGCGAATGAACAACTAGACTGGGAGCCTAAACATAAACACAAGAGAAAAACAAGAATAACTTTGTTTTTTGTGTCTCGAGCTAGACGATATGACCGGCTTAGGTGTTCATTCGCTCTCATCAAACGCGGTTATTCATTCACGACGTAATATCACACGTACTCAGTCGAAACTCGCGCATATCCGCGCTTCACGATAACGCTTCTCGATTTTTGTATTTTAAAAACGAGTCGTGCTCTCTCGCATCTTAATCTTTGTCTTTTCCCTTTCTTTTTCCAACTACAATTTCAAATTTCTTTTTTAAAAATGTTAACCGATAAAGAAAAGATAATTCTGTTTCTTTATCGAAAATTTGGAGACCATATTAGATAATACGAAGAAGTAACTGATCTACACATTCAATGCTGCATATCCTGATCGCAATTTTATTTCTAAATCCACCGTTCAGAAGACAGTGATTCGTTTTTATGAAACAGAAACAGTTAAAGACCAAAATCCTTTCAAGCCTCATAACTCTAAATATGTCGAATAAAAAAATACTTTATTATAGGTTTTTGGAAAGTCCTTGAAATAAGCTACAAGAATATGTAATAAAAAGTGGGGGTCCAATTTAAAAAAATTCAATTTGATCTTCGTATGACCTTCGTCCTCCACCCAAAGTCAAATTTTTAGCCATCATTAGGTACATTTTATTAAGCCCTACAACTTTGCTACTTACATATTTTTCGCTACAGGTGATCCTTTTCGAGATATTTGATCGTTTCCGGACTTTTTGCCAACCCTGTATATTAACATCAATTTTAATTTTGTAA
Source organism: Odontomachus brunneus (assembly GCF_010583005.1). NCBI lineage: Eukaryota > Metazoa > Arthropoda > Insecta > Hymenoptera > Formicidae > Odontomachus > Odontomachus brunneus. The sequence goes on along the minus strand of NW_022639488.1, from coordinate 417,351 downwards.
GATCTAAAATTATAAAAATTTTGTTGTAATTTTTACTACAATATTATCTCCGTATACGAATGAATATTTCAATCGATTAAAGTGAATTTGTTTTTGTGACAATGGAATAACGATGATAAATTAGATTCAATGTTCAATTTTGAGTGAAAATATTTATTTTCTACAATATTACTACAATCACTAATTTATTACTATAATATATTACTAATTTATTACTATAATATCTCTATATACGAGTGAGTATTTCAGTCGATTAGAATGAATTTGTTTTTGTAATAATGGAATAACGAAGATAAATTAAATTCAGTCTTCAATTTTGAGTGAAAATATTAAATTTTCTGAATAAAAAATTCACTTTATATCAGTGAAACGTCACTGGATTTTTAATAACTCGGTTGTTACTTTTCTTTTCGAAAATTAAAAAAAAGTGATATTCCGTGAAATTTAGAAAGTATAATATATACATGGGATATGCGAGCAACTAATCGTAAAAAAGAAGTCTTAAAAACTTAGTGAAAAAGGTAATGGAAATTGTAACGTTATTTTTTTAATAAAAGTAATTGAAACAAGATTTTAATGAATAACAATAACACTAGCAAATTACTTTTTTGACAAAGTAACAAGTAACGAGTTACTTAAAAAAAATTACTTTTTCAATCCCGAATTCAGAATTAAAAATTGTGTTAACGCATTTACAGGTGGTTTGGCGAGCGAATATCCGGAACCAAAAGACAAGCGAAAATTTATTATGAGTAAAATGTACGAATGCAACTATGACAGTCCACTGCCAAGCTTTTACGAGTGGCCAGGTGACTCTGCCAAACCTCGCATCTTACCTGAAAAGTATGTACAATGAACTTTCACAATATCAAAACACCATCAAATTTCCTAATCACGTAACGATGTATCATATCGGTTAATAAAGTAAGATATGTTACATTTGTAATAACAAAATGTAGGATAGAAGAAGTATTTAGATGAATTGAAGTGATAATCAAAAAATAGAAAATCGTAGCAGTTTTGTAGACAATACGGTCGATAGTAAAATTAGTAATAAATCTAATTGTAGTGAGTAAGAACCTTTAGAAGATTTGTTGAGAATATTTTCTTTTGGTATGACAAACTTTGCATGTTACTCCTTATTTTCTTTCTTTTTTGCTATTTCTTCTTTCTTGATAAATTAATATTTAGAAATGTTATTTTGCAGAGCATTATTTGCAAACGCAGTGAGAAAATTAACGTGCTTGATCTTCTTGCTTATGTTATTTTCAACAGCTTATTTTCATTGAGTTAGAATGCAGTTTTATTTGAGAAATTTAATTGAAGTTAGATATTTTATAATTGTAATAATTGCCACGCTTCATTCATGTAATATATTCATTTCCTTCACAGTGTTGTCCCTTCTCAAATTGCTGTTTTCACAATAAATTTCGGTGAAAATCGCTGAAGCTTAATTAATCTTTTTCAGAGACACAGTAGAAATCCGCCACAATTTAAAACATCTATAGTGAATTTCATCGACCGGAAATATAGTCGAAGACTATTATTCTTACATTTAATCAAAATGTCTCCTCAGCTCATAGTCAATGTCACTCATGGCATATACAAACGGAAAAACGACTTGAAAACAGTTATAACCGTAAGAACCATCATTCCGTCAGATGACTAACGCCAGAGCTTGTACAATTAAAATTTGCACGAAATGCTAACGGTGGCTCGATTGTTGACGGCGTTATCTTTGCATTAAGCTAACAACCTTTTAATGTTCCTTTATTTATATAATATTAAAAGTAACAAGTATTGCTGCAGGGACAACAATTGAAAGTAACGGAAGAAAAAGTTTATATTATAATTTTGCAAAAATATGTTGCATTATTTCATATGTGATAATTAGTATCAAGGAAGATATACATGCCAAACAAATATGTCAAGCATGGTAGCATTGATAATTCGACATAGTAATTAGATCTTAGAGAATTATTTCGAATTTTTATTAAAATAATCATAGAATATTTAATTATAATATGTTTAGGTCCCCTAAATTTTAGGGTTGAGTAATAATTAGTTAAGGAAAAAAAATACTGTGAAAAAAACTTTTTTAGCGAATTTTTTGTAACGCCCATAAGGCAGATAGATAAATAAATGTTCTTGCATTAAATCATCTTTTGAACTGTTGAAAAATATTTTTCTATTTGATGAAACATATTTTTATTTTCGTATAAAATGTGTCTGTAGTAGACTCTACACGCTCCATTGGCCCTCGAGTCCTTAAAAGTTATCTGAAAAAAAACCCAAGATTTTCTTAAAGTATATGAATGTAGTTAAGCATACAGATTTTTTTACGATTAAAATTTCTTTTAAAAATGCCAATAAAAATAGTTTTATCTTGGATGATTTTTGAACATTTTTTTAAACATGCGCTATTTTGCAAATAATTAAAATATTAAAATTTTTATATGCTTAACTGAAACAACATTCATATATTTTAAGAAAATCTTGGATTTTTTTTATTTCAGATGACTTTTAAAGATTCGAAGTGCAGGGCCGATGGAGCGTGTAGAGGCGTGTAGAGCTACTACAGGCACATTTTATACCAAAATAAAAATATATTTTATCAAACAGAAAAATATTTTTCAACAGTTCAAAAGATGACTAATTTAATGCAAAAATATTTATTTATCTACGTATTTTATTGGCGTCACAAAAAATTCGCTAAACAGAGTTTATTTCGTAGTGTTTATCACCCTTAATCAATTGAAAGTTAAGTTAAAAAGTTAATAATTTAACTTAGTTAATTTTAAATATATTATGTTTAACTTACAATAATTATTTAAAAATGCATTAATACTTTAACTTATTGACCTTTTATATAAATTAAAGTAATTCATTAATATTAAAATCATTCCGCGCTGCTTACAAATAGAATAAGAGAAATTACAACAGTAGAAAAATAATAACAACAGAATTCTGTTTCATTTTCCTAGTGTTTTTTCTTGAAATCCTGAGCATAAACGGTCGATATTTTCTTGTAAAAACAATCTTTCCATTATTTCATATAAATTTAATATACGATTAAAAATTTAATAATGCAAAGAAACATAAATATTACTTAGTACAATTAACCTTTAACTTAAATAACTTTAATAAGTTTCATAAGTTTGATAAGTTAATTTTATAAATTATCAACGTCAAACTTTGTAAAAAAGAAATTAACTTATTCAACCCTGCCGATTTCTTATTTACGGATGATGATACTCGATGAAAAATTTTTCATGCATATATATTTAATTATATATAAAATTTGTCCATACATAATTATGTACAGTTATATAGAATAATATAAAATATAATAAACATTAATAATTGTTATTCTTAGAATTATTCAATTTAAGTTTTACACTTAAGAAATAAGAATTTTTGCGTTTTTGACATAAAAAGTAATCATGCAAAATAATTTATTATTATTTTTGTATTTTCACGTTTCACGAGGAATCGTATAATTTAAATAAAATGAAATCATATAATTGTAATAAATCGAAGAAATACGATTAATTTGTCCACATTTCTTAAACAATTTAAATTTTTATTATTTTAGTTCGGATTTTATAATTTCACACACACACACACACAGACACACACACACACACACACACATATACACAGTATATCAAAATTTTAATAAAAACTTAAATTATTTAGGAAATGTGGATAAATTAATTTTATTGCCTCGATTTATCATAATTATACGTTTTCACTCCTCATAAAATATGAAAAACAAAAATAATAATATATTATTTTCCATGATTACTTTTCATGTTAAAAACGCAAAAATCGTTATTTCTCAAGTGTGGAACTATTAAATTTAATAATTCTAACACTAATAATTATTAATGCTTTTAGAAATTTTAGCTGCGTATTAAAAATTAATATTAACTGTGAAGTTGATAACAAATGATAAAACGATGTGTGCTGTATTACTACGGGCTTGAGTGCGCGAATTCTACACGATATTACTGGTAATTTTTGATCGGATATAATTCAAAAACTATTGTAGTCTTGACATTTTTGTATTAGAATTTTTACTCTACTTTATCTTCAGAATATACTATTAAAATATCTTACGGTGGTTATGAGACACCCTACAGAGTGTCCGAAAAGTCTGGACACGGCCGATTTTCTCGGAAACTATAGAAGTTAGAGGAAAATGTTAAATACAAAAGTTGTAGGGTTTCAACCAATCTATCAACTGGTCACCCTTGTTTGACCTTGACGAGTACCGTGGAGGTCACGTAAAGGTCAAGATGATTTTTTTTAATGGGACACCCAGTATTTGGTAAAGTCATATGAAAGCTGGTCCCGAGCCCTTTTCAAAACCCTGGGCATGAGTCCTTTCAACCCCCTGACGGTGACCTTGAGGCGAGTATTAGTGTTTGCATGGCAAAAGTTCGGACACGGCCGATTATTTCGCAAACGATGGGTATGATGGAAAAATGTTTCGGATAAAAGTTGTAAGACTCCATAAGACCTACTGAATGGGCTACGCTGATTGACCTTGACGGGTACCGTGGAGGTCACGTGGAGGTCAAGATGATTTTTTTAAATGGGACACCCAGTATTCGGTAAGGTCATGTGAACGCTGGCCCCGAGCCCTTTCCAAAGCCCTCAGCTCGGCCACTTCACCTCGGAAGGAATCTAATTGGAAGGAAGATTGTGAAGAGTGAGAACGGGTGGGAGTGCCCTTGCCGGGATGGTCAGAGAAGAGAGTGAGCGCAATTGGAAGCGTACACAAAACAAACCGCCCTGTTTAGGGCGACCAATTATTCAGTCGTGAGATAACGCTCCGGTTAGGGAAAGTTTGTTAGAAAAACTACGGTCTTCCATCATCTTGGCTGGGAGATCGGCGAACAGTCGCCGTTGCGACCGAGGTGAAGTGGCCGAGCTGAGGGCTTTGGAAAGGGCTCGGGGCCAACGTTCACATGACCTTACCGAATACTAGGTGTCCCATTTAAAAAAATCATCTTGACTTCCACGTGACCTCCACGGTACCCGTCAAGGTCAATCAGCGTAGCTCATTCGGTAGGTATTATGGAGTCTTACAACTTTTATCCGAAACATTTTTCCATCATACCCACCGTTTGCGAAATAATCGGCCGTGTCCGAACTTTTGCCATGCAAACACTAATACTCGTCTCAAGGTCACCGTCAGGGGGTTGGAAGGGCTTATGCCCAGGGTTTTGGAAAGGGCTCGGGACCAGCTTTCACATGACCTTACCAAATACCGTGTGCCCCATTTAAAAAAATCATCTTGACCTCCACGTGACCTCCACGGTACTCGTCAAGGTCAAACAAGGGTGACCAGTTGATAGATTGGTTGAAACTCTACAACTTTTGTATTTAACATTTTCCTCTAACTCCTATAGTTTCCGAAAAAATCGGCCGTGTCCAGACTTTTCGGACACCCTGTATATATATATATATATATATATATATATATATATATATATATATATATAATGAATATAAAAAACTTTTTTGTGCTTTTTTTAAGCTAATTAATTTGTCTCATTATTCTGTGCAAAAAAGCATTAAGGCAAGGTAATCGAAAAATGAAAATTTTACGAGATATTTTGTATTCTATGTCAAAGTGCTGGAAATTTCAAGTGTTATTACTCGAAAAATTCTTAACGAAAAAATATTTTATTATAGTGGAAATCTCTCGAGATAAGCTATAAGAATATGTAATAATATATGGAGTGTTCCATTTAAAAAATTGAAGATGACCTTCATATGATCTTCAAATGATTATTCAAGGTCAAACCAATTACACCATTTTATAGATCCCTTTGAACCAAATAACTTTTATCTGAAACAGTTTTCATTAAAATGGTTTGTTTTCAAGATATTCGACCGTTTCCAGACTTTTCTAACACCCTGTGTGTGTGTGTGTGCGCGTGTGCGTGGCGCGCGCGCGCGCGCGCGCGTGTGTGTGTGTGTGTGTGTATGTGTGTGTGTGGTAAATATGAAGTTTAGGGGACCCACTTTCGATGACCTTGACCTTGACATATGTTGTAGAGGTCACCCTCTTGAGTGACCTTCTGAAGGTTTTAGCCGTCGCTTGTTGTTCATTAAAAAGTTATTAACAAAAGAAGTTGCATAAAATGAATGTAATTTTTAGACACTGTATATACAAAAACATCGAATTGTACGCTAGAAAGGTGCCTGTTTAGGTTAGTTTGAGTTAGGTTAAGTAATGTCACTCGCAATAATGTGTTACGTTCACTTGCACGCTCACGCACACAGCACACATACACACACGCACACGCACACCGCTCGCCTGCAAGCGCGCTCGCACGTCCGCAAGGCGGGCTTGCGGTAGGTGCGTTTGTTCCTATTATATACGAGTATACATACGCAACCGCATATATATACCGCGAGTCCGCTCTGTTGGGCGGGCGAGCGCGCTTGCTGACGAACAGCGTGCGTGCATGCTTTCGATGTTTTTGTATATACGGTGTCCAAAAATTACATCCATTTTATGCAATCTTTTTTGTTAATAATTTTTTAACGAACAACGAGCGACGGCTAAAACTTCTTGAATGTCACTTAGTAGGATATCCTTAATAACATATATTAAGGTTAAAGTAATCAGAGGTGGGTCTCCTAAACAACACATTTACATATATATATTTACATATAATATATACATATATTATACATAAGTATCATACACACAAGGTTGGTTGTGTCAATATCGGGATTACTTTCTTTAGTAATAGACGTTTGTCCATTAACGTGCATTTAGAAAAACTATATTTTCGAATTTATAATATTTTTGTAAATCTGGATTAAGATCTAACGTAAAAATTGCGTGCGGATAAAACGAAAAATGATAAGTGTCCATATAGCCCTCATTGCTGAGTTGTTTCGTGCGATGTTTTTGAAAATATTTTACGAAGATCACGCGATACCGAAATATAAAATTAAGATATCTATCAACTTAATTATATCTTATTTGTTACTAAATATCCGCACTTCTTGTAATTTACAAACCAAAATATATAGTTTTTTAGAGGCAAAAGGTGATTTTTTTTTCATAATAATGGAAATGATATAGAATGTTTGTATATTGTGTAACAACGTTTGTTGGATTAGTATGTCGTTTTAATAAGTCGTTTTAGTATATCGTTTGCATCATAATCACATTGTCACCCTCTTGAGAATTGCATGCTGTACAATATTGATCTTTTATGGATATAATATGAATATGAGATACATTTTGTAATAATCTATTTAAAAAGAAGATAATCCTTATAATTTGACATGAGTGTAATACATATATTTTCTAATGATGTTTGGGAGAGACAATGTTAAACTTCAATACGTTGTTAAGTTTACCCAAGCGATTGAAACTACATCACTTCCAATAAAAGACGAACTATTTATACATATGTTTTCTTTTTATCCTATAAGATATATCAACTACATACGTAAATATAATTATTTATATATCATATATGAAATATAGGATAACATAGATATAAAGAATATATAGAATATTATTCATTCTTATCGCTTGGTTAAACTTACAAACTATTGTTTTATGACTAATCGTATTCTTCTCCCAACAGATTATGACGGGTTGGCGAGTCTAAAGACGAGACGACTACATTAACATATTCATAAACTTGTTAAATTAATTTTTCGCAGTCAAAAAATAATAAGTGTTAATATTATTGCGTGTAGTCAAGACGTATATTCTTTTAGTATTAAGAAATCTTCTCATCGATAGAAAATTAATTATATAACAAAATCTTTTGCGTTTAAATATTACCTAAATAGCACAATATATCCCAGAATCATCCTGAACATGTCTAAAATGTTGTGCTTCAAGATGACCTGAGCATATTCTGGATGATCCCAGATCATTTCGTGGTATTCAGGTATATATATATATATATATATATATATATATATATATATATATATATATATATATATATA